>NW_006399840.1:8746664-8759460 GCF_000299155.1 Elephantulus edwardii | reverse complement strand
CCTGGAAAGGGTTAAACCGGCTGGCTCCCTGGAGGCAAGGATTCTGAGGCTCCATCTAACATACTTTGGACATGTTGTAAGGAGGGACCGGTCCTTGGAGGAGGACATCATGCTTGGGAGGGTGGAGGGACAGCACAGGAGAGGAAGGCCCTCTATGAGGTGAATTGATTCAGTGACTGGGATAATCAGGATGGGAGTGTCAGAGGCAGTGCGATTGGCACAGGACAGAGCAGAGTTTAGGGCTGTTGTCATAGGGCTGTTGACATAGGGTCGCTATGAGTCACAAGCGACTCGACGGCACATAACAACAACAAATCTACTTAGGAAATTCCAATTTATATAGTGTGTAAAATAGATTGTGTTCTATTTTGTGTTTATCCAATGTATAAAATGCTCTGGTTTGTGATTCCATAAGCTCTTCTCCTCATCCTATCTCGCCTCACCTTCCACCTCTCCAGAGAAGCCAAGAAGCAAATCAGAGGCATTTGGTCTCTTTATTCTATATGTGTGAAATGTGCACATGCAGGTTGTGTTCTGTGTGTGCGAATTTCATGTACACTGTGATAACATAGCACTGTATACTAGATAAAGAGCCCAAGAGGTGCAACCATTAAGTGCCTGGCTTTGGAAAGATGGGCCATTAGCATGCAGCCAGCAGCTCCATTGGGGGGGGGGGTGGAGATCCATTGTGGTGGCCTGCCCTTTTATGTGCTGCTCTACTAGTGGCTATTACCAAAGGTGTAGGTAATTTAACCTGAATATTTTTTATAAAGCAGCTGCAAGCTTAACTGCAGTCTAAGCAGACCCCCAAACTAGAAGCATAGACGGTATCTTTAAGTGTTCTAGAAGAGATATAGTGTCCTTTGTATAAAATACAATATCCTAATTTACTTTGTTCTAACTGATTGGAAGAGATCTATATTTGTTCCCATCCCAAAGAAAGTTGACCCAACAGAGTGTGGAAACTATAGAACAATCTCACTGATTTCACATGCAAGCAAGATTTTACTGAAGATTATCCAAAAACGACTGGAACAGCACATCAGCAGAGAACTACCAGAAGTTCAGGTTGGGTTTAGAAGGGGTCGTGGTACTAGGGATATTGTAGCTGATGTTAGATGGATCTTAGCTGAAAGCAGGGAATACCAGAGGAATCTGTGTTTCATTGATTATGCAAAGGCATTTGACTGTGTAGATCATAACAAACTGTGGCTGACTCTGAGAAGAACAGGAATCCCAGAACATTTGATCTGCTAAAGCGAAACCTATACTTGGACCAGGAGGCAGTCTTCAGAACAGAGCAAGGGAACACTGCATGGTTCAAAATTGGTAAGAGCGTACGCCAGGGATGCATCCTATCTCCATACCTTTTCAACCTATATGCAGAACAGATTATCTGGGAGGCTGGGCTCTATGAGGAGAAATGTGGGGTCAAGATTGGGGGACGATTTATCAACAATCTGCTTTATGCAGATAACACAACCCTGCTTGCTGAAACTGAGGAGGACCTGAAGCACCTCCTGCAGAGGGTCAAGGACTGCAGCCTACAATATGGATTGAGGCTCAATGTCAAGAAGACAAAGATTCTCACCACTGGACCAATTGGCAGCATCAGGATGGATGGTGAAAGATTGAGATTGTACACAGTTTTAGTTTGCTTGGCTCCACAGTCAACACTCTTGGCACCAGTAGCCAGGAAATTAAAAGGGGAATGTCTGCTGTTAGAGACCTCTTCAAAGTACTGAAGAGCAATGGCGTCTCTCTGGAGACTAAGGTGCGTTTGATACAGGCCATGGTCTTCACAATCACTTGTTATGCATCAGAGAGTTGGACAGTGACCAAGGAGGATAGAAGGAGAATTGACGTCTTTGAGCTGTGGTGCTGGAGAAGAGTATTGAGAATACCATGGACTGCTAGGAAAACAAACAGATTTGTCCTGGAAAGGGTTAAACTGGGTGGCTCCTTGGAGGCAAAGATTCTGAGGCTCTGTCTAACATACTTTGGACATGTTGTGAGGAGAGACCGGTCCTTGGAGAAGGACATCATGCTTGGGAGGGTGGAGGGACAGCACAGGAGGGGAAGGCCCTCTATGAGGTGGATTGATTCAGTGACTCCGGTAATCGGGATGGGAGTGTCAGAGACAGTCTCTGTCAGAGACAGACTCTGTCAGAGACAAAGATTGGCACAGGACAGAGCAGAGTTTAGGGCTGTTGTACATAGGGTCGCTATGAGTCGCAAGCGACTCAACGGCACAGAACAACAACAACAACAACCCTTGGCAGAAGGACCTCTGGTACCTAGTATTTTGAAGCTGCAGTGCAATCCCAAAGGGACACAGTTTGAATCCACAAGCTGCTCCACAGAAGGATGGACAATCTGCAATTAATTGCTTCTGAGAACCTGCTGGAGGGTCAGGTCAGCTTTGCGTCGGTTCTGACTTGATGATGGTACACAACAACAGCAATCCTTAGTAGAGGTCTCATGAGGGGCATCCCTTCCTCTGTGAGAGAAAACGGGAAACACAACCCTGCGTGAAAAACCCTGAGTACACTACTTTTGACAGCTAGTGAGAAGTTCTTCTTGCCTCTGAGAATCCACCCTTTTCAAGCTTGCTTATTCCACAATTTGAACCCAAGAGAAGCTAAATGCAGGTTGAGGTACGAACTGTTGTTATGTGTACCGTCTAAATAGTACCATATTTGACACTCCAGCACATTGTTCAGAGGCATTTAATCTCATGGGAGGAGATTGTTCATCTTTTTCCCACAGAGAAACTGGTGAATTAGAACTGCATGCCTTTTGGATCCCAGCAGAGATTCTTACCACTAGGCCACCAGAGCCCCCTAAAAATCAGCTGTCATCGAGTTCACTCAGATTCACGATGACCCAGGTAGGTAAGAGCAGAATTGTGCTCGCTGGGAAGTTTAGCGCATTATTGTTGAGATGCAGGTCACCAGGCTTTTATTCCTTGGCTCCTCTCTGAAGACTCAAGCTTCTTGGTGAGCAGCTGATGGTTTAACCATTTAATACCATCTGGGAATCCCATGATGCACATAGATTGGGATAATTAAATGGATTTTGAAACAAAGACACAGTTACCAGAATCTCACACTTTTTGAACACAGAATATCATGGTGATAAATATTTCGTGGGATGAAATGCATTTCCCCCACCCCTCTGGAATTGTGTATTTGACAAAAGTGAATTTGCTTACTTAGCATTGTTTCTGCTGCTTGGGAACATGGCAGTTGTCCTGCTGTCCCTTTGCAAATAGATCTGTAACCAGCCTGCTGGATGCATACTATATATTTATAAAGAAAGAGATTTATGTTTCAGACTAAAATCAATTTGGCAAACCTGACTCACAGGGGGGATTGTGCCATACTCCCTCATGAGTGAAAAGGGAAGTTCAGGAGAGGTAAAACTTTATCAGAGCATAACCAACAAGGTAAGAAGTTGGGTCACGCTGATTTATAAAGATACTGTAACTTTAAACGTGTACTTTCAATCTGAAGGACTGCTGTGGGGATTTAAAATATGACTATTTAATTTTTTAAAATTACATAAATTAAGTGAACAGCCCATTAGCAGGATGCCATCAGGATCACATGGCCAATTCAGATCAAGTTATATTATCTCGCCTGCCAGATTTGAATAAGAATTAAGAAATTACTATTCCAAAGTGGTGTTGGACATTGATCCTCATTTGCAATGATATTCTTCATGGTAACTACCTGGAACTGACTGCTGTGACAGACAGACCACTGAATCTTCTTTGTGGTCCCACCACTAGGGATGGCATAGTTGGAGAGCTGCTAGCCAGTTCTACCTGCCTTTGATGAACTCTTATGTTGTAGGGACTTCATGTTCAGAGCAAGGAGACAGACATTCTATGGGAAAAACAATAGTCAAGGAGTTTTACCATTTTTGCCTGCTATTGGGGTTAAGATTAAGCATCATGACTACATGGAATCAGTAGAATTTCCCCCTTGCTGTGCTCACCACTGATTCTTTTTTTCTGATCCTACATACCCAAGTATTTTTACCTGCAGCAAGTGCATCATAGATAATCACATTGAACAGTGCATTACAGAAACAAATCTCACCTGGAAAGCCTTAGCATGGTTTCTGGGTCTGTACCCTGTATTAGTATGTTGCTAGTACTTGCTGTAGGGTTTAAGTAAGGTAAGAGATAGCTCTAGGTCAGTATGTTGGTGGTGATGTAGTTTCTCTGACTCATAGTGACTTCATCTGACCGAGGGAAAACTGCTTTATGATCTTAGCTGATAGCAAAGAATATCAGAGGAATGTCTATCTGTGTTTTTTTTGACTATGCAAAGGCATTTAACTGTGTGGATCATAGCAAATTGTGGTTAACTTTGAGAAGAATTGGAATCCCAAAACACTTGATTGTGCTCATGCAAAACCTAAACTTGGACCAGGAGGCAGTCGTCAGAAAAGAGCAAGGAAACACTGTGTGGTTCGAAATCAGGAAAAGAGTATGTCAGCAATGTGCCCAATCTTCATACCTTTTCAAGCTACATGCAGAACAGATCCTTGGAGAGTCTGTACTTTTTGAGTAGGAACATGACAGGGGGGTTGGAGGAAGATCCATCAATAACCTGCTATATACAGATGATACAGCCTTGCTTGCCGAAACTGAGAAAGGCTTGAAGCATTTGCTGTGGAAGATCAAGGATTGCAGCCTCCAGTATGGATTGAAGCTCAAAATCAAGAAGAGAAAGATTCTCACCACTGGGCCAAATGGGTGCACCATGATAGATGGGGAAGAGATTGTGGTTGTTAACAATTTCAACTTGTTCAGCTCCACAATCAACATTCTTGGCATAGCAGTCAGGAAATCAAAAGACTAATTGCATCTGGGAAGCGTGCTGTCAGGGACCTCTCCAAAGCGCTGAGAAGCACTAAGCACTAAGGTGCATCTGGGCCATGGTCTTCGCAGTTACATGCTATGCATCAGAGAGTGAAAAATGAGGAAGAAGAATAAGAATTGATGTCTTTAAATTGTGGTGCTGGACAAGAGTATTGAACATACTATGGAAAGTAAAGAGAATAAATAGATCTGCCTTGGAGAGGTTGAAACCAAGTTTCTCTTTGGAGACAAGGATGTTGAAGCCTCATCTCACATATTTTGGGCATGTGGCCAGGAGGAACCAGTCCTTGGAGAAGGATTTCATGCTTAGAAAGGTGGAGGGACAGCACAGGAGAGAAAGACCCCAGATAAGATGGATTGATACAGTAACTGGGGCAATGGGATTAGTTGTATTGGAGTCAGTGAGGTTTTGTCAGGACAGAAAAGGATTCAGATCATCTGTACATCGGTGGCACACAACAACAATAAAAACAACAACAACAACAAGGTTTTCTAGGCTATAATCTTTATGGAAGCTGATTGCCAGGTTTTTTTCCCAGTGAACCACTGTGTGGGTTCGAATCATTGATGATTTGATTAGCAACTGAATGCTTAGTCTTTGTACCACCAGAAACTCTTTACAGTCAGTATGTTGTTGTACCACGACTGAGTCACAACAGACCCATACCCAACCCTCTAGTGGGTTTTCAGAGGCAATAAAGGGAGGAAATTGCCCATGTTAGTATAGGTTTATAATATCTTAAATTATATTATTTTTACTTGAACAATAATATTTAATTGTTGACCTCCTAACCATATCAATACAGAGCTTTGTATCCTAGAAGATAAGGAGTTGCACTTCCTTAGGAAGGCACATTGTCCCAATTCACCAGCTGCCTCGGGAGAGAAAGGTAGGCAGTCTCATCCCATGTGATTTACAGCCTCTGAAAATCTCCCGAAGTCAGCTGTGATTTGATTAGACGGTGATGAGGTTGAGGATTGAAACATATTAAGGCCTGTTTTACCTCTTCAACCACTTACAGGGATGAAGATTATTAGATTTCTTATTTTTATGATATAATTTTAGAAATTAAAGTAAAACAAATATATTCTTAGTTTTATGGATATCATGTCTAATGCTACTTTAAAAAAAAAACCACTATTATTTTGCCTCTACTGTTTTTCTGCGTATTTAAAGGCTGCTTTCTTTCCCTCTTCATGGTCCCCCTTTAATTGATTAATTACTTCTTTCCAAGTTCATCTGAAACTCTGATTGCCCTGTGGGCTGTCCTGACTACTCTAGTACTTAGGTCCTTTGCACCCTTTTTTAAGTGGCACCAAATACTTTAGCAACTTGTACTTAGTTCTCTCCATTTTCATAGTCTCAGTGAGACAGAAATCAGTATTTTGTTCTCTGCTCCAGCACTGCCCAGTACATTCTGTGTGTTTTGTTAGTTGCCTTCTGGTTGGTTCTGACTCTAGGTGACTGTGTGTGTGTGTGTGTGTGTGTGTGTGTGTGTGTGTGTGTGTAGAACTGTCCTCCAGACAGTGTCCAAGGCTATGACCTTCTGGAAAGAGATCACCAAGCCTCACTTGCAAGGCATCTCAGAGTGGATTTGAATCATCAACCTTTTGGTTCAATGTGTCCGTCCTGCACTTAACTGTTAGTACTACTCAGTATGTTCAGTGTGTTCAACCCCCAAATCAGACCCCATGCCATTCTGTCAATTCAAACTGGAAGTAATCTTACAAGACACAGTAGACCTGCCCTCCAGAGTTTCCACGGCTGTAAAATTTAGCCCAGGAGGCATAGCATGTTATATGCTGGTCTGTTTACTAAATGGCTGATAGTTCAAACCCAGGAGCCCTTCTGCAGGAAAAACATAATGTCACTCTCCCATAAAGATTTACAGCCTCAGAAACCCAATGGTAAGAGGGTTATTCACCATTGAATCAAATGATAGCTGACCCTCCAGCCAGTTTTCAGAGGCTGTAAATTACATGGGATGAGATTGTCTTTTTCCCCTGAGGCAGTTGGTAGATTGGGACCATGGACCTACATAAGGAACTTCAACTCCTTATCTTCTAGGTTACAAACCTCTACAAAGAATAATCTCTACACCAGAAAGTCTGGAATTTTTTTTTTTCTAAATACTGGTTTATTTAAAAAGTTCAAATACATTGTTTTCCACTCTGGATATTTCCCATTTCCTTCATACCCACCCCACCCCCAACCCTGAATGCCATATCTTTTTAATAAAGAACAGTGAGTAAATTACAATCATTGAACTTTTGTTTAGTGGTCAAGTCATTATCTACTGCTTGACCAGGACCTCTGAGTATTTTTCTAGGTACTAGAGATTGCTTGATGTTCCTTCCTTCAACACAATTTTGCTGTTCTGTGGAGAGAGGCATTGGATCAGACACTAGAAAGTTTTAATCCATTGAACCAAGGAGTTTACACTGAGTTCAGGAGCAGTGAGGTCCCTCAAAGGAGGAACAGCCATATCATTGCATTCTGATCCAAAGCCTTGATCTTAACAGTTCAAGAGAGTAGCCCAAAGTCCTGTCTTTGCCACCACAATCTAGGTGGCCTGGAAGAAGAGCCATTGATTCCATCCAAATCTCAGTTGCCTCATCTGTAAAATGGTGATTAAAGTCTAACCACACATAACCTGTTCAATATGGTTTTCAACGAAAGCTGTAATATTTTCGATTGCTTTTTATGTGTGTGAAAATTGAGCAATGGCTAAGAAAGACCCAAAAAAGAATTGATGTGTTTTAAAGTGTGTTCTGGTGAAGAGTATTGAATATCCCATTGACTGCCAAAAGCTGAACTAGTCTGTTTTGGCAGAAGTGCTACCAGAGTGCTCCTTAAAGGCAAGGATGGTGAACCTTCATCTCATGTACTTTGGGCATGTCTTCAGAAGAGGCCAGACTTGGAAAAAAGCATCACACATTGAAAAGTGGAGGGTCAGTGAAAGAGCAAGGCCCAGTGAAGCTTATTGACACAGTGACTGCGACAGTAGGTTTGTGCACAGGGGAGGTTATGTGGCTGGCACAGGGCAGAGCAATATTTCCATCTGTTGTTCCTCAAATTACTGGCTGTTGGAGTTGACCTAATGACACCGAACAACAACGCACACAAGTTTCACCTACACACAAGGTGGTTGCAAGGACTCAGTGAATGTATAACTTGAAGAAGACTTAAGCTGAACTCTATAACACCATGCAGAGTTGTATTTAGAGACTGAGCAAGTTATTTTCTTGGGGGAAAAGTATGTAATTTTCCCTCCCCCAGAACCGAATCAATTACATACTCACTGCATTCAGTAGGCTCGTCTGCACAGTTTTGGAATTCTGTACTTTGCAAACATGGCAACAAATGCTAATATATGGGGCTATATAAGTCACTTACCATATGGTTCATAGCACATCTTTCCTATTAGGTTTATGCAATGAATCTTCATTCCCCTTGAAACATTTGTTCAACTGTATCAATAACTTTTTATTCTCATTTCATATGTTTGTGTAATACACATCTGGCTCCCATAGCATCAACTTATAATTAGGGCCAAGCGTTCTTTCCCTAGACCTACATCAAAACATTTATCCCTAATTCTTTTTTTTTAAAGGAGGAGATAGTATGTGATGCGTGGAACCCTTGGGTATACAAGCAAATTGTTTGGGTCTTGATTTTTTTAATCTTTTTCTTTATGTTGAGTTAAGGTACTAACCATCCAACCCCCGCATCCTTCTAATCCCTACCTCTGATCTTGTGCCCACAACCCTGTATTTCTATCTTCTGTGTATTAGAAGAGGGCCAAGGGATGTTGAGTGGTAGAAAAGAATGTAGTTTGTCTTTCTTTGTTAATGATTTTGAGAAATACTTTCCAGCGTCATTTATTATTTCTATAATTATTTCCACATATGAGGACACTATATCTGACAGGAGTTCAGGATTTGCAGCTATTTGGAGGGCAGTCTGCATCTGCTTTCTGTATTCTTCCTGCATCTTCAGAGCCCTTGCTTTCAGAAAGAAATTATGGAATGTGTTGAATAATGTGGACGTTTATTTAGTTTATATTGCTTCACACCAGCTAATTCTCACAAAGATTTTTCTGTGGGAACATTTGCTCATGTTCATTGTAAGAAACTTTTAATATACATAAAAGCAGAGGCACTTGAACTTTACTGATTTAATTTATGCGTTTTCCCCCTTTAATGTTGTATTTTAGGGGTTTTCCCTATGGCCTACTGCAGAACGACCTCAGCTTCAGTTAATATTTATTTTTTATCTGGAGGCTCAATAGTTTTAGGGTAGAAATAATGCATAGTAAAAAGGTAAAAAGCAATAATTATCCTACTTTGTGTTCAGTAAAAGTAGCCCGGCAATGCCTTTTATCTTTGAATGGTTTTCCTTTATATTGAGTACTTTTAATATAAATGATATATATTTTAGAATTTCTGTTTGGGTTTTTTGTTTGTTTGTTTGTTTGTGCATTCAGGCTTCGTATTCCTTTACAATAAACTTTTTCACTCTATTTAGAGTGTTTTTTTTTATTGAAATGAAATTATTTTACCCAACTATGTTGTTGTTATGTGCTGTTGAGTCGCCTGTGACCCTATGTACAACAGCTCTGAATCCTTCCCTGTCCTGATCTAGTCTCACTGACTCTGACACACCTACACATATTGCCCCAGTCACTGTATCAATCCATCTCATCAGGAATCTTCCTCTCCTGCACCATTCCTCCACCCTTCTGGGCATGATGTCCTAATCATTTCCTAAATTAAACTATAGTGGCATAAGTCCACAGAGAGTTGTACAGCTAACACAAAAGAGGTACCTCTCTATTGGTTTGCACCCACTAGTGTCTCCAAGACAAAAGAAAAAGATACTCCCTCTCCTCCCATGCAACTTACAGCCTTGGAAAAAACACTGGAGTGTCACATATGGGTCAGTTCCAACTTGCCAACAAGGAGCTGAGTGAGAAATCAAGTAAAAAAAGAGATGGTACATGATGTTGATATTATAACTGTTGATTAGAGGTGGGCACATTTGCCTGCAGTCAAGTAATAAGGACTTTAGAAAATTGGAAATGCAGTTTTGGGAATCACTTCTGGAATAAGTTAATGGAAATTTTCTTTTAGGAAACTTTGAGTCATCTGCCTTAAGTCATTGATTGCTATATTCTCATGGAACAATGTTGTTGTTGTTGTTGTTAAGTGCTGTCAAGTCGTCGGTGACTCATAGTGAGTGACCCTATGCATAAAGACCTGGACACCTGTATAACTTTTGTCCTTTCTCCAGGTTCATAGGGTTTCTGGAGGCAAGCTGTTTTGGAAGTGGATGCCACTTCTGCTTCCAAACTTGTTTCAACTGGGAAGCTCCACCAAACACTATCCACCATGGGTAACCATTCTTGCATTTGACTCATCAGTGTCACAGTGTTCAGCTTCACAGCAACCACGAGTTACCTCTGTACAGCAAGTGGACACACCAGGGCTATATGACCTAAATAACATGCAACAATAACTTTCTCAATATTCCTGGATAAACTTAAGAATTTGAGATGCACAAAAGTGGCTTACCTTTTTTAAGGTCATTTAATCTTGATGAGGATGGTGAAATGTCATCTCACAAATTTTGGCCATGTTTTCAAGAGATGTTTGTCCTTGGACAAAGACATCAAACTAGGGAAGGTAGGTAGAGGGTCAGCCAAAGAGAGGAAAAGCCCCAGCAAGGTGGACTGACACACTACCACGATAGACTTGAACGTGACAGAGATCGTGAGGATGGCACAAGAAAGGACAAAGTTCAGGCCTGTTTTTCATAAGGTCACTGAATCATACTCAATGACACGTAACAACAATCTTACAATAGTTCATAAGTAACAACACTGACTGGTAACCACAATGACGTCTATAATCAGATTAGCTTAATGAACTATATTTGTTGCAAAGTAGAAGCTAGGAAATCATAACCGTATTTTACTTGATAGCATTGGTTCCTCGGACATATTTTACCAGTGTAGGTAGGACGTGAGCGTACCTTATTTGAAAAAGAGCTCTGGAATTTAGGGTGAAATTAGGGAGAGGAAGAATATATTGCAAATGCTCCTACTTTGGAAAGAGAACTATAGTGGCATTTAGGGAATTACAAAGGGTAGCAATTTTGTTGTTTAGAAAAGTCTATGATGGTGCTTCTATTAAACCTCTAGTGATAGCACCACTGAGGGAGCAGTGGAGAAGGAGGGGAAATGACCCAGAAAACAGACGTCTTGTTCTCACTCTGCTCTGTCTGCATTAATGCGGCTTGTAGCAGCTGCTTTCCTTTTTAAGCAGCTTTTTTTGATTGTTTGCTTTGCCAGTTCATCTCTCCCTCTTCTTTTCATAGAGTAAGCTGGCCAGATTTCCCCTTGGTAAAACTGGGACAGCCTAGCAGGGCACAAGGCTTTCCATGAACCTTCTTCTGAGGTAATAGTAATGTTGATAATGAACACAAACAGCTCTGTCTTGGAGAGGGTGAAACCACATTGCTCCTTGGAAACAAGTAATTTAAAACACCATCTCACGTACTTTGGGCTTGTTGCCAGGAAGGACCAGTCCTTGGAGAAGGATGTCATGCTTAGAAGAATGGAAGGTCAGAGCAGGAGAGGAAGACCCTGAATGAGATGGATTGACACAGTGACTGTGGCAGTAGAAGTAGGTGTATCGAAGTCAGTGAGACTGGCACAGGGTAGGGCAGGATTCAGAGCTCTTATTCATAGGGTCACTGTGAGTCACAGTCAACTCTACAGCACATAACAGCAACAATGAAAAGACTGTAATCAATAGCACAGAGATGGCCGAACTGCAATAAATAGGCAATGAGCACTGTTCTGCTGGTCTGATCCTTCACGGAGTAAGTTCCATGACTTGGAATCATTTACCCAGAAGTTGAACTTGAGTGCAAATGCATGTAAATTCTTGAACTCCATATTATTTAGAGATTAAGACAGGTGGAAAAGCAGATTTACTACAGATTTGCACACATGAACTCAATTCTAGTGGCTATATGTTTACTGACTTGCCTTTGGCAGCTCTGGTGGCGTAGAGGGTAAGGAGTTGCACTGCCAACCCAAAGGAAAGCAGTTCCAATCCTCTAGTCGCTCCATGGGAGAAAGATGGATATTCTTCTTCCAGGCAATATACAGCCTCTTAAAACCCACTAGAATGTCAGTTATGATTCAATGACACAGCAATATCATCTGTCTTTAAGAATGAAATTGTTTGTGTTAAAGCCAAAGTTGTTGCCTAGCTTCTAGTTTATTTCATCTCACATACAGGCTTTGTCCTCCAAGCTCACTTGGTACTTTTTCTGTATGTCTACAAAGTTGTAATTCAACAACTTCTCTATTACACCATGTATACTGAGGCCCACTTTTGTGCCAAGCAGTATGCTTAGTAATAGGAAATGTAAGAATGAATGCGAAAAGCATGTCTAAAGTCTACACAGAACAGTAAAGATCTTCTTGCACTTTATCTGTACATCTATTAAGTAGTAAGCTAACAAATTCCCCATTCAACATTCTATTTTCAACATTTTGAGATCTATTTTTTGCTAGGCCCTAGGCCATGTGATAACAAAAATAAAGGCAAATAAAAGGTTTCTCACTTAAATGTGTCATGGAGCAATAAAGATTGCTAAAGTGTTAAGGCATTCTTGTGAAGAAAATAAGAGAGAGAATTAACTTTATAAAGCATTGATGTAATAACTTGTCTCCTTAATAGGAATTAATAATTATGCAATAGTAAAATTAAAAAAAAAGTATTGCGATGGAAAAGTCTGCAGTTAGGGACCTCTCTAAAGTACTAAAGAGCAACGGTGTCTCTCTGGAGACTAAGGTGTGCCTGATACAGGCCATGGTCTTTGCAATC
>NW_006399840.1:8745164-8746564 GCF_000299155.1 Elephantulus edwardii | reverse complement strand
ACCGGTCTCTCCTCACAACATGTCCAAAGTATGTTAGACGGAGCCTCAGAATCCTTGCCTCCAAGGAGCCACCCAGTTTAACCCTTTCCAGGACAAGTATGTTTGTTTTCCTAGCAGTCCATGGTATTCTCAATACTCTTCTCCAGCACCACAGCTCAAAGGCATCAATTCTCCTTCTATCCTCCTTAGTCTAGCAGCTAATAATTGTAGAAATTTATAATATTAGCAATAATGATTTTAAACACAAAATAATGACTTTTTTGCTATTATATGAATGCTGGAGGGAATATGGGCTTGGAGGATGAATATGAGCCTAAAAAGGGCCAATTTTTTATTTCACAGCATAACACTTCTTAAGCATTAGTATTAAGAGAGTAAGCACATCTAATACCACGATAGTAGAGCCACCACACTTAAAATATCAGACTGTAACAATATGGGTATACATCCTGCCTACCCACTCATGCACTGTATATTTTTTGTTAGTCAGCCATGAGAGAAACAAATTGCAAGCAGAATTGTCTTAGCTCTGGCCTCTCTCAGCCCTTATCCCCATTGCCATCAATCCTATATTACAGAATAGAACCTCTTTGTGCTATAGAACCATTCCATAGAATTGTATTTTGGATTTTAATCTTTGTGGAAAGAAGTGAGCAGGCCTTTCTTACGAGGTGTGTCTGAACACTGTTGAGTGCTGGGTGTTTGCACCACCAGAAGGTTTAAAGAGGAGCAAGTCCCTGTTCCAGCTCAAGCAGCAACATGAGACATAGTATTCTCTTCACTGAAAAGGTAGAGAGAATGACTGAATCTCAGATTAGCTGGAATGGAGGTAGGAAGTGAAGCCTAATGCTCTTCACCTAGTTGTTCACACTTAAAGTACATCAACCCCAGAGGTTGTCCAGCGAGGCTTAGTTTGGCAATATGAAAGTGAAAATAAATTAGGCAATATGAGAAATCCTTTGGGAACCATCAATATTAATGAAAAAGACAGTTTTAAAATTATTAAGGAACAGAAGATTATAAGCTCCAGTTTCTAGGAAGCTATTTATGTTGCAGAAAGGCTTCAGTTTTTTCACAAAGGATAACTAATAATCACGGAAACAGAATTAAACTGGGTGTACACAAGTCTTGGTTTATCAAAGCGAAGAGAGGAGTGCCATGTGGAGACAAAGGTGACTGAAGAACAGGCAGGGGTTTTGAAGAGTAGTAAAACATGAGATTGGAAAAAGTGCTACAGGAGTAGGAAGCTTTTGCCAAACACTCTTGGCACCAGTAGCCAGGAAATTAAAAGACATATTGCCATGGGAAAGCCTGCTGTTAGGGACCTCTCCAAAGTACTGAAGAGCAATGGTGTCTCTCTGGAGACTAAGGTGCGTCTGATACAGGCCATGGTCTTTGCT
>NW_006399840.1:8732303-8740381 GCF_000299155.1 Elephantulus edwardii | reverse complement strand
TAAAAAAGTAAAATATTTATAAATAAAAATATTTCTTTTTTGTTGTTTTAAAATAATATACTGCGGTGTTGACTCAAGTTGAAATAAGAGACAATTAAACAAGGTATAGAATGGAGGCACAGGTGAACTTACTTTGTGAAATCTTAATAGTTGTTGTTGTGTACTGTCGAGTCGGAATCGACTCATGGTTGACCCTCCAGCAGGTCAGTTAATCACACAGGAGGACATTGCTCATCCTTTTCCTGTGGAACAGCTGGTGGGTTCAAACCACATACCGTTGGGCTTGCAGCATAGCCTCTTACTACTAGGTCACCAGAACTCCCCTAATAGTTATTAAATTAAGGGTGACATAAAAATACCATGGAAGAAAAGACAGATTGTGCATTATTATGTCGTTTTTGGAAGACACTAATTGATAAATATGCAACTAGATTCTTCCCATAAAGCCACTTTTAATGATAATCTCCATACACCCTAGAAATAAATGTTAAGGGCAAAACAATAATATTATAGGAGAAAATGCAGGATAATAGCAGTATGGTCTAGGGATAGAAAAGAATGTTTAAAACGTAAAAGCATAAAGAGTCATTGATTCAATTATTTGTATAAAAATCAAGGATTTGTATACAACCTATTAAAATTAATGTTCAGTTAATAAACTTAAACAAGTTACTTTGAGTGTCTAATATTGATAATGAATTAATATCCAAGCTATAAAAAAGCACACTTGAGAATTAATGAGAAAAAAAAGATAGCAATTCTAATAGGAAAATATCGGCAAATTATATGATTGGAAAATTTATGGAAGGGATAAACCTCAAAAACGAAGATGCGTATTTGGAAGTACTCAATAATAAGATAAATTTAAATTCTATAAAATAGGATAGATGGTAATTTGAAATTAATGTTTTATTAATTTCAAACACAGGTAAGAGTATGAAGGCTAGGGGATCCCACATTTACTGTTGGTGGATTGTAGACTGTGCAACCGGTAAATTCATCCTGTATGCATGTGTCATTATGTCAGAACCCAGAACTTTCGTTCCTGATTCCCACCCTAGAGACTGCGAAGACATTTATACAAGGGTTTTCATTGCATTATCATTTGTAGTGGAGAGGTATCAGAATGCTCTACTGACAAAGTGTGGTAAGTTTCCACTGCGGTGAAATCAACAGCACTGGAATCAGTGGGCTAGTGCCAGTGTGGATAGACTTTAGAACTTAGTGGGAAAATTCTATAATATACTATTTATATATGTTGAAGACATAGAAACACAATGCACACTTAGCAAGAATGCTTATTGAATTGTTATGTGCCATTGAGTTGCTTGCGACCTAATTTACTATACAACAGCTCTGAACCCTGCTCTACTCTGAGCTAATTTTATCCTCTCTAACACACCTACCTCCACTACCCCAGTCACCGAGTCGGTTCATCTCATCGAGGGTCTTCCCCTCCTGTGCTGTCCCTCCACCCTTTCAATAATGTCCCTTACCAAGGACCAGTCCCTCCTTACAACATGCCCAAAGTATGTCAAACGGGGTTTCAGAATCCTTGCCTCTAAGGAGCAGCCTGGTTTCATCCTGCCCAGGACAAATCTGTTTGTTCTTCTGACAGTCCAAGATATATACTCTTCTCCAGCACCATAGCTCAAAGGCATCAATTCTCTTTCTATCATCAGATATAACAGTCCCTGTGGTTTTATAGTAAGAGTGTGAGAAGTGCAAACATACAATAAACCAGAGACTTGTACATACTAACAATAATGAAAATTGTGATGATGTGTAAGATATTATCCCTGTCCATAAAAAAAGCACACAGAATAGAGAGACAGGTTCTTAAATAATTATAATGAAATGTGGTAAGAAAAATTATAAGGCATGATCTACATGTGTATTACCTTCCCAGTAAACAAGGATTTCTGTGAAAACAGTGCAGATTTGGAAGTGGCAGAGCTTGACCTCCAACAACTCCACAATGGGGAAGAATCCCTTTCAAGAATGTCAGAAGCAAAGAGCTATTGATAAGTTCAGACATGCCCCCAAAGTCCTGTACCTTCTGCTCTCAGTTTTAGTGCCAACAGTGCAATATGACTCTCATATGACTATTCTACTGCAGGTTCTAAAATTCATTGCAATAGCCAAGTAGAACTCACAACAAATAGCCAGTTTATGGGGTTTGTTATAGAAGCAATAGATTGCAGTTCACAACTGTTATCAAATTCTTCAATCAAGATGGCAGCTTATCAGGCATGCTTTCAGGTATGCTTCCATCTGACCCTTGGTTTCAGGGCATGGCCCTGCCCCCTGCGTTTGGTTAACAGTTACACAAGTGCTACAGTTCTGCTTGTTATGACCCTGTCTCTGCCAGGAATGCTTTGTCTGGCTCCCTGGTGCGGCAGACTTCACTCAGCTGTCTCCCACTGGTCTCTGGTTCTCCCCCGTGTCTGCTGTCACAGCATCTGCTACTGTTAAGACTGCCATGTCTTGGCCTCACTCTGTCTTGTGCTGGAATCTCTGGCTCAAAGGGCACACTTTACTCTCTGATGCTTTTATACTGATGGTAGTGAGATTGTTTTCTGCCTCTGAATCTATTTCATTCAATTTGAGCCTGATTGGATGATAAGACTACTCAATCCTTGTGTTAGTGGGCTGCATACTTCATTTGCATGTTCTCATTCTAAAGATACTATTTACATTATTGTTGCTGTGTACTGTTGAGTCAGAACCAATCCCTAGAGAACCTTCCAGTCAGTTTTCAGAGGCAGTAATTGCGTGGGAGGAGATGCTTATCTTTTTCCTTCAGAACAGCTGGTGGATTTGAAATGTGTACCTTTGGATTGGCAACACAAATCCTTACCACTAAGCCATCAGAGCTCCCTATTTGCATTATTAGCAAGATTTTATTAGCAACTACATTATTAGCAATCCCCTCAGTGGATCACAAGCACTTAAGAGTTGTTTTGTCCTACCCAGCCATGTGGTGAAAATCAAAGGCAATGTTTCAAAATGTCATATTGAATAAACTAGTTTTCTTTTAAGAGGAACACAATTTGTTATTGTTTTTCACTCTTATATTTCTCTATAACTTATAGGTTACATGTCCATGCTTGTACACACAAACACGCACTTAATGCACTTTTTACAAATACATACATATATTTATAGCATTGAGGTTTTTTAATCTGACAACATACACACATTACTGAGAGATGTATAAATGTGCTCTCTTCCATACCTAACAGTCTTGATTTGAGTTTGTTCAGTGTAATGTTATTAAAATATGTGGTGGTGGTGGTTGTTAGGTATCATCAAGTCGAGTCCGACTTATAGCAACCCCATGAACAAAAAGATGTGAACCTAGGTCTGTTCCGCACCATCCTCACACTTCCTGACACACAAGAACCTATTGCAGCAGTCATAACGTCAATCCACCTGGTTGAGGGTCTTCCTCTCCTTCTCTCACCCTCCACCCGTCATGCCTCTCTCCATGGAATAGCCCCTTCTAGAAATATGTACAGAGTATGAGGTGAAGCCTCATCATTCTTGCCTCCAAAGAATACTCCAGCTGCACGCTCTCTAAGACATATCTGTTCGTTCTCTTGGCCATCCATGGGATGTTCAGTGCTCTTCTCCAACACCTCAACTTTAGGGCATCAGTTCTTTTTCTGTCATCCTTACTCATTATCCATGTCTTGGGTGCATAGCTAGTAATCTTAAATACTATAGAGAGGCTTTAACGCAGGTGCATACAGTTTCACAGAGAGCATGCACTTGATGACAGCTGAATGCATTTGTGAGCAGCAGTGTTACCTGACAGGATGATTATATTGACTTCGGAACAATTATCCAATGATGTTATGTGTTAATTCTGTCATGAGTAATACTGACCATGGTCAACCATCTTACAAATTCCACTGATTTTTTTTTTACAACAACATGGGATATAAGTACATATATTTCTCAACAGTGATCAATCACTTCTCGAAGAAAAAAAAAGATGCTAGAGATAGTGTTGTTGTTTAATGCCATCGAGTCGTAGACGACTCATAGCGACCCTATGAACGAACAGCCTGAGCACTGTTCGTACATAGAGTTTCCAGAGGCAAGCCGTTTTGGAAGTGGATGCCGTACTAGGGTTAAAACAAACAAAACAAAAATAGATTTTCTCTGTAGATTCCCCCCCACCCCGCCCCTCTTCCCAAGAAATTTGTATGTGTGGATCCAGACAATTATTTTGTCTATCGTGTAAGTATGGAAGTCTGGTGGCCTAGTGGCAAGATGGTGCGCTGCAATCCTGAAGGCACGGGGTTAAAATCCACCAGATGCTCCACAGGAGAAGGCTGGGAATTTCCTCCCATGTAATAAAGTGCCTCTGAAAACCTGCTGGAGGTCAGCTGTGTGTTGGTTCTGATTCAGTGGTGCACATCCAACCAATAACAATCATGTAAGTAGTGATGATAGGGAAAATTCTGACTTTTAGGGTGGATGGGACCTTTTGAAACATGCTAAACACTCCCCAGGAAACCTCATCACCAGTGAGTCAATAATGAGAAAAGGAAGATACTTATTTGCTTATTTATTATGGGAAACATTTTTTTTTACAATGATCACATTTTAAAAAGATATATGAGTCTCTTTAAATACTACTAGGGAGCTCGGGTAGGCTAGTGGGTAAGGACTTGCACTGCCAACCTAAAGGCCTGTGGTTGGAATTCACCGTTGCTCTTTGAGGGCAAAGATGGGCTGCCTCTGAAAATCCACAAGAGAGTTAGCTCTAGGCCAGTTCTACCTCGATGGTACATGATAAGAATTCTAAACAAATTCCAAATTCTTAATGCCATGTGAAGTAAAAAAAATCTTACTAGAAAATATTTTACCTTTTATACAGGATATTCTAAGATTATGCTTTTATCAGGAATATAAGCTTTTGTTCTGCTTTTATGTAAAATTTTTTATTATAACTTCTATTTCATTATAGTAACTCATTTGGGTTCTTTTCCCTTTTTATTAGTTTACTGCAATAATTCATATATAGTATGTTTCTTTCATTTACATAACATTTTATACAACAATCTACAGTTACACAAAATTTTAAATATCTTGTTTCATAGAATCATTTCTATACTTTGTTTTATATAATTAATTACTGTTGATCAGTGTCTTATATCAATCTATCTCATCAAGTCCCCATTGCCACTCTGTCTAGTCAAGTCCCCATTGCACCTTGCTTATTCCTGCTTCTATTTCTTAAACTTTATCAATTAAAAAGGAATTTTCTAATTTTAAGAGATACCTAATAAGAAGCATGAAAATTGAAGTAAAAATGGGACCTTAATTTTTGCTTGATAGTCATTACACATGATTGATTCATTCCTCTCTAATCATAACTATTTCTGTATAAAAGTATCTTTTCTGTGCAGTTAAAATGGTCTTTATTTAATTGGATGAACACAGTTGACTGTGTGGATCATAACAAATTATGAGAAGAATGGGAATTCCAGGTTGTGCTCATGAAAAATGTATTCATATATCAATAAGTTGTTATCTGAAAAGAACAAGGAAACAATGCATGATTTAAAACCAGGGAAGGTGTACATCAGGGTTGTATCTTTCCTCCCTGCCTATTCAGTCTATATGCTGAACAAATAATTTGAGAACCTCAAAGGAATGAAATAAAATGTGACATCAGAATCCAAGAAAGATTAATCAAAAAACTTATGCAGATGAAACAACTTTGCTTGCTGAAAGGGAAAAAGGTCTGAAGCATCTATTGTGGAAGAGTAAAGACTATAACCTTCAATACTGATTACATCTCAACATCAAGGGAACAAAAGTCCTCACCACTGAACCAATAGGTGACATCATGATAGATGGAGAAAATATTGAAGTTGTCAGGGATTTCATTTTGCTTGGATTCACAATCAATTTACTATATTTCACCACAGTAAAGAAATGAAAAGATGTGCTGCATTGGAGAAATCTACTGTCAAGGATCTATCCAGAGTTCTAAAGAGCAAGGGTGTCATTTTCAAGACTAAGGTATTCCTGACCCAAGCTTTGCCATTTTCAGTTACTGCCTCTTTATCTGAATGTAGGACTGTATATAAGGAAGACAGAAGAATTGATCCCTTCAAGTCATAATGATTGTGAACCGTGCTGAATATACCATGGACTCCCAAAAGAACAAATAATTTGTCATTGAAGAAAATGCAACCTAAATGCTCTGTAGTGGCAAGGATACTAAAACTTTGTCCCACTTACTTTGGGTGTATTTTCAGGAGGAATGAGTCTTCAGAGAGAGAGAGAGAGACCATGCTGAAAAAGGTTGAAAGGTCAGCAAAAGAAAGGAAGACCCTTAACGATATGGATTGATCCAGCGACTCCTACAGTGAGCTTAAGAATATGGCACAGGTCATGAGAGTAAATTCCAGACAGGGCACAGTTCAGATCTTTTGTTCGTAAAGCAGCTATGGGTTGTACTTGAGTTGATTACACCTAACAACAACAACAACATGTCTTCACTAGAAACTTGGTGTACATACCCAGGACAAACTGAATAGCACTGAAAAGGGTCTGAGAATTTATTCAATTGATTTAATTGTGGAATCACAACCCACAGATGAGTTTAGGTGAATCAGGCCGGTGTGACCTAAATTGCAGCAGTTTGATTGCTTACTAAAATAAAAGTGTCTGTTTTTATTTTTTTTCCTTTGTAGGATTTAAATATAAAATGCATAATTGTATAATGTAAGATGAAATTTAAAATTACTTGGAATATGAAGAGTCAGACATAACTCAATTCTCTGTTAAAAGCCTAAAAGCAGTTATTTATAAATCCTCCAGCAAGCAATCACAAACACTCTTGAAATAAATGCTAAAATAGAAAAACTCATAAACAAAGGAAGAAAGAAGAACCAAATATAGACTTTAAAACTAAAAAAATACAGTCATCAAAATAAATATCTTACTGGATTGGCTCAACAGCAGAATAGAACTGAAACAACACTCAAAAAACTTGAAAATTATAGCATTAGAAATGGTTCCATTTGAAAAGCAAAGCAGGGAAAAATGAGGCGCGTTCAAGTAGCTCTTCAGAAACCTGCAGGACAACACAGAAAAATTCAACATTGGTACCGTTAATTCATGAGTTCTAGGGGAGAAGGAGAGTGTGGACAGTGCTAGAAACAAATAAAACACTTAAAGAAATAATGTTTATAACTTTTATTTATTTATGAAAGAAAGAAGAATCCTATAGATTAAAAAGTTTCAGTGAAAAACAAAACAGGATAAGCCCAAAGAAATCCAGCATATTGGAGCTGCTATAAAATGAAGGCAAATACAAACATCTTGAAAGAAGCCAGATACAAATAATAAAAATAGCTAAAAGAAGTATAAATCCAGAATCATCCATCAGCAAAATCATCATTTAGATATGAAGATAAAAGAAAGACATTTCAGATTTAAAAATATTGTTGCTTTTTTGTTTGACCAGAAAACCTGGTTTTAAGTAATTTTTGAAGTTTTTTGATTGAAACATATCAAAAATCAAAGAAGAGGAACAAAAAAATAACTATCTGGATACTTGCAATATATTTTTCTTCTCCTGTTGAATTCTTTAAAAATCTGTTCTCACTCATCAATAAAGAAGAAGCAGGGAGTAACATTCATCCTTTGAGCCAGAGATTCCTGCATGAGACAGGGTGAACCAAGGTGGTGTCAATGCTGCTCATGCCCACATTATATGGGGATAGACCACTAAACACACAGAAGAGTTTAGCTCTTGGTCCACTCATTTTATTTGCTATTATGAAGCCTCTCCAGTTTCATTTGGAATGGAGTGAAGCCCCGAATAAGCAAAGCACTCCTTAAAAATAGAAAAAAGGTAGCAGGTATCTTACTCCCTGATTTTAAATCCTACTGCATTGCCATGGTGGTCAAGACATCTTGGAACTGGCAACGAGGAGGTAAAATTATCCCTTTATGATGATGACATGATAGTATACTTAGAAAACCCTAAAGACTCAGCAAGAAAACTATTGGACGTAGTTGACCAATTCAGCAAAGTAGCAGGATAC
>NW_006399840.1:8663977-8728203 GCF_000299155.1 Elephantulus edwardii | reverse complement strand
GGGGGGGAGAGTAAAGGAAAAAGTACAACAATGAATGAATGAAAATCCAAAATCTCTGTAAATGTTCGTTAAAGTTAACAAAATAAAACAACAACAACAAAATAATGTCCATGCAAATAACAGTCATCATCATCAAAGGACTATAGTGCTTTGCTTTTCTTTTTTAATATTACCTGCCAAATATTAAACCTGAAATCTTGAAAATTAACTCTTCAGTCACATGATACTCAATACACACTGGAAGTTTGTGATGTTGTGATTGTTAAGGCATAGGGCAGGGAACAAGGCGATTGTTGATAGGGTTGCTAGGAGTTGTAGTTCACTCAATGGTCCATAACAACAACAATGTGCCATACTTGCTTTTTAAGTTCTCTGATTTCCCCCCTTTTAAACTGCAATGTAAAGTTGCAGATAAAAATGAACAGAGGCCCAAGGTGATCTGATGGTGTAGTCCATAGCAGCCCCGTGTGTGTCTTGAAGCAATGGAGAAATCTTAGCTTCTTTGCACTGCAGCAGCCTCCTCTCTGCAAACATGCTCCTTTTTAAAAAGAGAGAGAAAAAATGACAATTGTCAAGGATGGTTGCTTTTAAAGACTTAACTATCTGAGCAATGTTCATTTTAAATAACATGAGTCTCAATCAAAATGATCTAGCCTGAGCAAACTGCCACTTTGTCCTTCTCTTTGAAAGCACTTCTGAGGAGCTATAGAATTGGTAAGACTGAAATGTCTTTGGGTAGTTTTCTTTATGCTTTGGGGTAATATTTTGTAAAAATTCTTTCCCCGCATACCTTTAAAAAGTTGAAGCCTATTGGAAACTTTCTTATGAGAAACTTTTGTGGTCAAAGTATCTGACTTTGTTCCTTTTCTTGTATTTCTCCTTGTATTCTTAAAAATCTAGTTCTGCTGAGAAAATGTGTCACAATAAAGGTACCATTTTAGTTTGAGAATCAGATGTTTCTGACCAAAGAAAGTTTCCGCAGGTCAGTTACAGTTGTGTGACAAGTAGGACTCTTAAATGCTTTGTGCCACTTGGCTATTTTGCAAAATTATCAGTCCATACCCACCCAGATTTGCTGCTGAAAATGTGAGCTAGTAATATACTTTTGAAAACTCAGCTACTGAAAACCTTATGGCATATGATACTACTCTAACACACCTAAGGGTGTGAAGAGGGGGTCTTTGAAGCTATTGGTACTGGTTGCTAGGCCACATCAGAGATGTTGTATCTGACTGTCTTCTTTGTGGCAGTGATAGACTCGAACTAAAAAGCCCATATGCTGGAGCAGCTGCTTTGCTAGTCTGGGCTTATCTAGTGTGATGGGATGCAAGTACTGAACCTCACATACCTCTAAGTTTGCACTTTGGGTATTGGGCCATTCAGCCATATCTCCATAGCTGGACAGCCTCGGATGCTTCCTGTTTAAGTGTATGTATCTACTTGGCATCTGCACGTTGGACAACGAGTAAGGATGACAGAAGAAGAATCTGATGCCTTTGAGTTGTGGTGTTGGAGAAGAGTACTGAATATCTCATAAACTGCCAAAAGAACAAACAAATATATCTTGGAGAAATGCAAAGAGGATGCTCCTTAGAGGCAAGAGGGTGAAAGTTCATCTTGTATACTTCGGACATTTTGTTAGGAGGGGTCAGTCCTGGCGGATAGACATCATGCTTGGAAAGACGGAGAGTCAGCAGAAGAGAGAAAACCCCCAAGAGGATGGATTGACACAGTGACTGTAACAGAGGGCTCAAGTATATCAGAGATGATGAGAATGGCACAGGACAGGGAAGGGTTCAGATCTGTTGTGTATAGAGTTGCTCTGAGTCATATTCAAATCATTGCCACCTACTAACAACAAATATCAACTTCCAAATGTGAGATCACGGTTTTCCCTACGAGCAATCTATAGGTGTCCCCTTTCTTTACTTTAGCCTTACTTCTGGCTGAAAAGCAAATTTTTCGGGAATTACTTTTCTCCCTTTGAATTTTTTTTTTATTCTTTGATCTCATAAACTGATGCATTGAGCTATTGTCACAACATGACCACAGAGATAGGGAATCCTGACAATTAGATTACTCAAATATAACCCAGATCCTTGAGCAGACAAGTCTAAACAGCTCTCCTAAGTGGTTAAAATATGCTCCAAAACCACCCTGACCTCATGAGTAATTTTGTTAATGGTCCTGAGTTTGGGTGCCTTTTTATTGACTTACTGATTTAGAGATCAGCTGTCTCCTAGAAATGTATTAAAAGTTGAAAAAAGAGACCATGAATATGTCAAAGCATAAACAAGAATTGGGAAACTTGATTTTCTTTGTGACCCAATCTAGGCTAAAGGTTCATGACACTTGAAATTACTACGTGAGAGAAGTTATTTGCATCCTCCTGTGTAGTGTGTAAGTACATGTGTGTGCTTGTATGTCTATTTGTAATTTGACCCTATGCCTTTTCTTGCCAAGTATATAGATTTTGTGATACCTCCCCCACCACTTTTTCTACCCCTTCACACTCTCTGTAACTCAGAGACTATCAAAGAAGATGCATTATCGTAGACACTATTTTATTAAAGACCTGTTTCTGGATTAGGGAGAAATAGGATGTCTCTAATTAAAATAACTTGGAAGAAAATAGTAATACTTGAGGGGTGCATAGTACACCTATGCAGTAAAGACTAGGGAGCAAGTTGAAAATTATGAAAGCAGCACAGTGGGGTGGGAATTTTCCAGAGAAAAGTTCTTTAAGGACTTTATATTCTCCGTGTTGTAGTTCTTAGGTGCTGTCGAGTACAGCTCATAGTGATCCAGTGAACAAAAGATGTGAACTCTGTTCTATCCTGTACCATCCTCACACTTTCTGACACACAAGAGCCCATTGCGGCAGTCACCACATCAAGCCATCTGGTTGAGGTTCTTCCTTTCCTTCACCAGCCTTCCTCCCTTCCCAGCATCATGTCCTTCTCCAGGGAATAGCCACTCCTAGCAACAAGTACAAAGTATGTGAAGCAAAGCCTCATCATTCTTGCACCCAAAGAGCACTTTGGCTGCACTGGAGTGCAAATGTAGATATATCCTATCTCTATCTCTATCTTTATATCTCTATCTCTATCTATCTATATCTCCTTGGTGGCTTAGCACCTTACATGTTGAGCTGCTAACTGAAATGTTGAAGGGTTTGAATCTGCAAGAAACTCCACAAGATAAAAATGAATAATGTCTACATATAAAGCTATAAAGATTTACACATTTACAGCCTTGGAAACCTAATGAGTCAGAATCAACTCTATAGCAGCAGATATGTGGTATGTATGTATATGTATGTTTCACTGCCATTGAGTCAGGTATGTGTGCACACACTTCACAGAAACAAGTATTGTAGTATTCCATTTGTATGAAATAATTAGGATAGGCAAGGGTTTATAGAGCAGAGTTTATCAGGGGTTACTCCAGAAAGGTGGTGTTTGCCACACCAGTGGCATAGCTTCCATCATCACAGTAATCCACAAGTTACTCAAGTACAGGAACCTGACAGACAAGCACTGTTCTAATAAAACAAAAAAAAAAAGAGACAAAATGATTGACAAATTTTAATTTTTTTGTATTCATATTTTGTACATGCTCACTTCATCAGCACACATACCAAACTTGAAATTATAATTATAACTTGAAATTATATTATGAGAAGATTAGCATGGCTTCTGTGCAAGGATGACATGCAAATTTTTATTTTTGTGAGGATGGCACATAGAACTCTGTTGGTCTAGCAGACAGAAATTTATGCTACCAAGACAAGGATGGGTGATTTCAATCTGCAGCCCTCAGGCCTGTTTTTAAGTGGTTTTGATCAAACATTCTTCTAAGTGGTATAGCACTGGTCTGTTCATTTGCTGTACATAGGTAACTCGTGGTTGCTGTCATGCTAAACACTGTGACACTGATGTATCAAATGCAGTAATGGTTACCTATGGTGGACAGTGTTTGGTGGAGCTTCTTGATTAAAAAAAGCTTAGAAGCAGGAGTGGCATCCACTGCCATAATAGCTTACCTCCCGACACCCTGTGAACCTGGAGAAAGGATGAAAGTTATACTAGTGTTCAGGTCTTTCATTCATAAGGTTGCTATGAGTCATCAGCATGTAACCATGATGACAACAACAACAACATGAGAATGGCACAGAATAGGATAAGTTTCAGATCTGTGCTTCAATAGGGTTGCTATGAGTAGTACTTGACTGGAAGGCCCCTAACAATAGCAACAAGAATAGTAAGGTGGGAGAGAGGGGAAAGGAGAACCTCACCACTTAGGGGATGCTAAGTTTCTTTTAACTGTGAAGGAAACAGTGCAATTGGTTGAACAATATGATAAGCAAAATCAATGTCACTGAATTCACTGTATTACAAACATGAAAAACATTGAACTGGCAAATTATTTTTACATTTATATTTGTCACATAGTATAAAAGAAATAGAGAATAGCCAATGAAAAGCACCCTAGGGAGTTGAAAAAATATTAAGTCTAAGTGAAAGTTATATGGAAAGCAGGTAGAGCTAAAGATATTCCTCTCAAAGGGAATATCAAGGACAAGAGTAGGTCATTGAAAGTGATAGTAAATATTTTTATTTATTTTCACATTTCAACAATAGTATCTACTTTCTGAAAGAGTGAAAATTTAGAATACTTGAAATAGGACAGAAAGAAGGAATGAAAGGTATTACCAGCTGGACTCCACTCTTGCCTGTTTCTTCATTTCTCGTTGGTTTGATTAATTACTTTCTGAGAACATGCTGGTTTTCTCTAAACTAGTAAATCCCATAACCAGTATGAAATGTACCTGAAAATGTTGGAATTATATAAAAGAGCATAGTGAAATTTTGAAGAGAATCTGTAAGATAAAATTAAATTTTATTTACGTAAGCTTCATATGCTTTATTTTATTGTGGACTTAGGGAAGAAATGAGAATTTAACAAAAAATGAGCTATAATTTCTTCCTAATCTCTGGATGCCTTTTATTTGGTATTGCTCTATTCTTTTGCATCTTTCAGTTGTTATTGAGGTGTGCTTCCAAGATCAATACCATTAGCATCAACAAAGAACTTGTTAGAAATGCAAATTTCTGAACACTCCCCTACCCTACTGATTCATAAACTCTGGGCATTGAGACTAACAATCTGTTTTAACATATCCTTCAAATAATTCTGATTCGTGTTAAAGCTTGAAAAGCAATGGTTTGAATATTTTGTTGGATGAAAGCATTTATACTATCTTTTAATCTGTATATATTTTGTTTCAATAGCTTAAGTTTAAATTTTTATAGATGATTCAGTATTTTGGAAATAGTTTTGCTGAGGTATCATGGACATAAAATGAACTAAACAGATAAAGGAAGAGTTTGCTAAATCTTGATATAAATGTGCATTCATGAAATCATCACCCTAACAAGACAGTAAGCACGTGTCTAGGTCTTCTTCAGACTTTCCTTGTGTGCATTCTTATTTCTTCATTTTGATCCTTTCTCAACTGATCTCCATTCCCAAAACAGCCACTTACTTGCTTTGTCTTTCTAGATAAGTTTTGTTTTCAAGATATTTTTGTAAATTGAATATACCATATAAACTTTATAGGCGGCCTTGTTTCTTAATCTTCATTTAAGATTTATCCAGACTGCATCAGGTATCAGTAATTAATATTGGTGGCACACTCTGTTTAATTTTTTTACTATACTACAATTTGTTTGTCTAGCAAACTACTGATAGACCAAGTTTTCTTCCTAGGCTGGGGATGTTACAAATAAACTCTTAGAACATACATGTGCACGTCTTTTTATGAATATGTGCATTAATATTTCTATTTGATAAAGATCTAAGAGCAGATCACATCATAGATACACTTTTTAGAAGTGGTTAAATACTTTTTAATTCTAAGAACTTAGTGTGTGATAATTCTATTTGCCCTGAATAATTTCCAACACTTAGTATATTTAGTCTTTTTAGTTGTATCCATTTTAATAGGTAGCTAACAACATCTGTGCTTTAAATTAGCTTTTCCCACATGAATAATGGTATTGGGAATTTTCTTATGTGCTAATTTCCATTCATTTATCTTATTGATATTGTCCATGTTTGTTAAGGATTTTGGTAGTTGTGTAAATGTTTCGTCTTATTATCTTTTCTTATTTTTGAGTTTTGAAAACTCATTATATATTCTGGATATAAACCCTTTGTTGAATTTAAAACTGGAATATCTTTTACCATTGTTGATTTATTATCTTAAAAGGACCTTTGCAAGACTATAACTTTTTTTTTTTTTAATAAACTTTAGTTTACCAAGTTGTTCTTTTATAGTTTGCTCTTTTGGTGTTATATCTAAGGGAAACTAACACAAACTCACAAAATGTTACCCTTATGCATAGCTTTCTGTGGGCAAAGTATAGTTTAATCTTGATTTTATCTAATCTAACAATCCCTTCTGCCTTTTGCTATACTATTTATCTGCAATAAGATTATTAGCATGTCTTAGACCTTTTCTTATTTTTCTCTTTTGGATTAATTGAATATTTTTATATTCCATTTTCTCACTTTTATTGGCTTTTGAGCTGTTAACTCTGTTTTCTTATTGTAATGCTTGCTTAAGAATTTATAATATGCATCTTGCCATATATTACCTTTAATTTATATTCTACCACTTCACTTATAACTTGAGACTTAGAATAGTATATCCTGCCACATTTCCCTTTCTAAACTTTGTGTTATCATCGCCATATGTTTTACTTTATACATCCATACTAAATTATTATTTTTTTGTTCAAGCAGCAAATTATCCCGTAAATATATTTAAATAATAAGAGTGTATAGTAATTCATATATCATTTCCAATTCTCTTAATTTATTTATGTAAATCCATATTTCCATCTGGTATCATCTTCCTTTTATCTGAAGGATTTCAATTAACAGCTTTGTAGAGCAGGAATGTTAATGATGAACTACTTCTACTCTTGAATGTATTTAAAGGTCTTTATTATTATTTTCTTTCTTTTTAAAAAGTATTTCCAATAGGTACAAAGTCTTGATTGGTAGCTTTTGGGTTTCTTTCATACATTAAGTAGGTTGTTTCACTGTCTTTAATTACATTGTTTCCAAAGACAAATTACCTTTGTTCTTTTGTGTGTGGTGTCTTTTGTCTCTGGCTGCTTTTGATAGTTTTCCTTTATCAGTTGTGTTGTTAGATACCATCAAGTTGACAACAACTCACAGTGACTGTATAAACAACAGATCAAAACCTATCCTCTCCTGCCCCACCCTCATGCTCAGCCTATTGTTGAAGTCTGCCTGTCAGTTCAACTTGTGGACATTCTTCCTCTTTTGCTGATCCTGTGTGCTTGATGCATTTTTCCAGGGACTTAGCTCTCAATGCCAAACACGCTGAAATTGTGTGAGATGAAGTTTAACCCTGATTTCATTTCCTCTAAGACAGATTTATTTATTCTTTTGGCATTCTACAAGATATTCAATCCTTATTACCAACACCAAATTCAAAGGCATCAATTATTCTTCAGATTTCCTGACTCATTGTCCAGCTTTCATGTAATATGAAGCAATTGAAAATACCTGAATGTGGGCCAGGCACACCTAATTCTTTAAACTGACATCTTTGCTCTTTAGAACATTAAAAAAGTCCTTGATTGAAGATTCACCCAATGCTAATCTTTTGATTTCTTGACTGTTTCTATACTGTCTGTTGGTTGTGGATCCAAAATGACAATCCTTGACAACCTTAATCTTTTCTCCATCTTTCATGATGTTTCATCTTGGTCCAATTATGAGGAATTTTGCTTTCTTGATGTGGAGATGTAATCTATGTTGTTGTTGATTGCCTTTGAGTGGAGCAGGACTCATAATAACACTATGAACAAAAGGCCCGAAGCCCCTACAATGACGAGCATGTATCAAAGTTCATAGAGTTTCTAGATGTATTAGTATTTGATCTTGCTCAGTAAGTACTTAATGGCTTTTTAACTTTCTGCAAACAAGGTTGTGTCACCTGCATAACACAGCTTGTTGCTGAGTCTTACTTCATTCCTTATGCCATATTCTTTTTCATAAATTCCACCATCTTGAATTATTTGCTCATCACATAGATTGAGTAAATATCAGTGGCTTTGTACAATTTAATTATTATAAGCCTTGGCTTGTTGTTGTTAGGTGTTATCAAGTGCAATATGACTCATAGCGACCCCATGAACAGCCAACCTAAACCCTGCCCCGTCTGTGCCATCCTCATCATGTCTAAGACACTAGAATCCATTGCTGAAGTCACAGTGTCAGTCTAGCTCTTTGGGAGTCTTTCTCTTCTTTTCCATCTTTTCAAGTATGATGTCCCTCTCCAAAGAACAGCCTTACTTGGCTCCATGTCTAAAATATGAAAGACAAGCTTCATCATCTTTGCCTCCAGGGGCACTCCAGCCATAACCTTTCCAGGACGTATTTGTTTGTTCTTTTGGCAGTCTTCTCCAGCATCACAACTCAAAGTCATCAAATCTTCTCCCGTCATCCGTATTCATTTCCCAACTCTCTGAAGTGTAGTAGATGATTGAGAAGACCATGGCCTGAATCAGGATCACCTTAGCCTTCAACTGCTATCATTGCTCTTCAGTATTTTGTAGATATCCCTGATAGCCGACTTACCCATGAAATATGTCTCCTGATTTGGCATGGTTTTTTAAAAATTTGTACTTATGATTTGTGGAGTTTCTTGAGCTGTGGCATTATAATCTTTATAAAATTTGAAAATTTCCAACTATTGTTTCTATATTTTAACTTCCTATTTTACTCTTTTTCTCATTCACAGATACCATTTCCTTAAGTTGTAGAGTACTTTACATTGTTCCAAAACTTAGAGTTCTGTCATTTTTTCAATTTAATTTTTTATAATTTCTATAACCATGTATTCCAGTTCACTAATACTTTCTTCTGCAGTATCTAATCTGCTGTTAGTCTCATTTAGTATTTTTCACATTAGGGAATTCTGGTGGCCTAGTGGTACACTGCCATGACTAAGGCTAGTGGTTCAAATTCATCAGATGTTCTGCATAAGAATAATGAGCAGTCACCTCCCCTATAATGTACTGCCTCTGAAAGACTACCAAAGGATCAAGTATGGGTTACTTCTGGCTCTATAATAAACAACAACAATGTGATCATTATCTCTAGAGTTTCGTCTGACATACTTTGGACATGTTGCAAGGCAGGACCAGTCCTTGGAGAGGGATGTCATGCTTGGGAGGGTGGAGGGACAGTGCAGGAGAGGAAGACCCACTATGAGGTGGATTGATTCATTGACTGGGTTAATGGGGGTAGTTGTATTGGAGACAGTGAAATTGGCTCAGGATAGAGAAGAGTTTAGGGCTGTTGTACATAGGGTCGCTATAAGTCGCAGGCAACTCGATGGCACATAACAACAACAGTGGATTATTATAAGGAGTAAATGTCTCTCTGGTGCCTATGTTTACCTTAATGGGTTTACAATTTGTTGGTCTGAAAATTGAACCACAAGAAGGAATTTTGTTCTAGGAATCTGAGGATGATTATGGTTCATAGTCTCAGGGTTCCACCAGTGTCTGTTGGATCAGGAAGCCAGATGATTTTTTGGTTTTGAACTCTGTTGCACATTTTTTACCCAGCCTCCCTTTCAGAATAGTCAGCAATGGTAGTCAGTCACCAACTCATTCGTCCTAAGGATTGTAGAAGCTGAGGTCCACTTGTGCTTTGCTTCTCTTCCCTCATTTATGTTCCAGACAGGGAGAGACCAATAGTCTTATCTTACATAATCACCCATAAGCTTTTTTTTTTATTTTATTTTGTTAATTTTAATGAACATTTACAGAGATTTTGGATTTCCATTCATTCATTGTGCACTTTTCTCCCTGCCCCCCTTACCCCCCAGTTCATTCCTCTCTTTGAAAAGTAAAAGAAAAATTCCTTCATTGCCCATAAGCTTTTAAGACGATAGTCCCTACTCACCAGACTAAGATGTAGAACATTTTCTTTGTGAACTATGGTTATGCTGACAGTTTACTTTGAAGTTTCCCTGATCCCAAGGTTCTAGGACCAGAAACTCATTTGCTTAGGATGTTTGGTTATGATTATAAAATCTGTATAACTCTGGCTTTGTTATATACATGGGTGAATGTACTATTATCCTCTGCCAAATCTATGTATGCTTATGGGTGTAGCTCCTTTTACTTGTCCATGTATGTTTGTCTTGCTTGTATACCTATAAATCTATTTGTATATCAATGTTTATCATTGCTGATATTGCAGGACTGTGTATGTAACACTCTTTGCCTTTGTTGGCTATCTCTTGTACACCTCTCTGTGTCCTCTTTCTTTGCTTACATGTTGACCATCCTCTTACTGTATATTCCCTTTCCTTTCACACATCTTAATATATGTCTATTATCTATTTACCAATTCCCCTTCCATGTTCCTCCCGTCATCCCTCATAAGCATCAAAACTTACTTCTTTCTTTGTGTAATCTTTCTTTAGATTTTGTAATAGTGGATTAATATAATATTAGTCCTATTGTCCCTATTTTACTCAGTCTAATGCCCTCCAGATACATCTAGTCATGTGATGTTTTTCTTTGATAATACACAATATTCCCATGTGTGTATGTATCATAGTTTGTTTATACACTCATTCACTAATGAGCACTTGGGTTGTTTCCATATCATTGCTCTTGTAAACAATGCAATAATGAACATGGATGTGCATATGTCAGAATGTGTCACAGTTTTGTTTCTTTTGGATATTTTCCTAGTAATGAGATTTCTGGACCAAGTATTCTTTTCATTTCCAACTTTTTAGGAAGTGCTAAATTGTTTTCCACATTGATTGCACCATTTTATAATCTTATCAGCTGTATATGAGAGTGCCAACTTCTCGGTATTTTTACCAGCATTTTTTTATAATTGAAAACTCCTTTTTTTTTAAAAAAAAAAACAACTTCCTTTGTCTCAACTTTTTGTATTTAAATAGAGTCACAATAATTACTTTTAGTATGTGACAGTATTGTTAGCATTTTTCTGAGTGAAATAACTCAGTTTCATAAGGACAAGTAGTGCATAAAACCATTATTGTAATAACTGAGGATGATGTGTATAAATGTCCAAAAGCAGAAGAGGAAAGGGGGAAGTTGTGAAAAATGAGAAAGGGTGGAAATCACTAGGAAAGCAGAGATTAGCAGGCAGATGCAGGAGTAAAGGAATAGGAAAGATTCAATGGGGATTTGAAAAGTTGAGGTAATAATAGGCATAGACCAATACTAATTAATTATATAAAATAAAATGTACATGAATAATTGTATGAAACACAATGCAAGTGGAAGATTGTATAAAACATAATGTATGAGTGTGAAACACAATATATGCAAGCCATTAAGAATATTAGATGGAAAAATTTGTTTTAATAATTATTTAGACTTTTGTCTACTAATTCTATTATCTGAGTCAGTTTTGGATCTGTTTCCACTGATTAAATTATCTCCTTTTTTGATATAAATAAATTACATTTTCTTGTTTCTGCTTATTTCCAGTGTCTGTTAGTTGTGGCTTTTGTGTGGTTTTGGTTTTTGGTTTCTTTGGCTTTTTTTTTTTTTTTTTTACTGACAGGCACTGTGATTTTTACTTTTTAAAAAATTTTTTGTGATATGAGTTTACAAATCAGATTACTTTTTCATTCAAACATCTATTCACATTTTGCTTAATGGTGTTGATTACAATCCCCACATTATAACATTCTTCCCACTTCCTTCTGATGGTTCTTATTTCCATTTAGCCTTCTGTCTTCTCCCATGCTGTCTTCTGAGCTTTCAGGAAAATGAGAAGGGGATGAGGAGGAAAGCTCCTTTCTGGGTTTTATTTCTAGGCAAATGCTGTCCTTTTAATCTTGATTGTTCAAACTGCCACCCTGGTAACCTTATAGACCTGTCTGCTTTGATGCTGTAAGTTGAGATATGAGTGAGTTCACTTTCAGGCTCAAAAGATAGTTAAGGCCATTTTCTTAGGGATTGGACCATCTCGGCTATACCAGTAAGCTTGTCCATTTTATGATTTAGAGCTTTGTTCTATATTTTTCTCTCTGTCTAACCAGGACCCTCTACTGTGATTCATGTCTCAGTGATCAAACAGTGATAACCAGCCACCATCTAGTTCTCAGTCTCAGGTTGAAGTTCTTGAGGTTCTTGAGTTCTTTTGTACTGTGAATTAATACTTTCCCATGCATATCATGAATTTCTTTGCTCAGGATAGGACGAAGCCAATAGGAATCTTACCTTACTGTTTGCTGGGTAGTTTGAATTACTGAATACACTCTTGAACTTTATTCTTTTGTTTTTGTTGTTGATGTTGTTGGAATCTTGTAAAGATTTTAAATGAACTAGTCAAGTACTCACTCTGGAGCCAATTATTCCCACTATTTAGTCAAGATCCTCTTGTGTGTTGTACCTAATGCCCCATGAATCATGAGGCTTTTTAGGATGAGTAATGGAACAGGCATAATTCCTGGCTTTATATGAGCACTGGGCACAATTACCTCTAACCCTTTTGAATGGTACTCTTTCCTCACTTTGGATCACTTTTTTTAGTGGTTGCAATGATGTGTATTCAGCTGAACTTTTGAGGAAGATTCTCTGCGGATCTCCAGAGTTCCCTGTGTTGTCGTCCCTTCTCCACTAAGCTACCCTACAGACTCTTGATTCTCCCAGGCTCTCAGCTTTGTTTTCTTATTGTGCCATGTCTTATTGCTTATAAGCTAATATGGGACAACAACTGATGCTCTGTCTTACTTGTTCCTCGTTTCTCAGAATTCCTGTCCTCTGTTACCTGACCTAATGTTTTACACACTTATTTCTCATGCTTTTGTCTTTCATACTTTTGTCTAGGAGGTAAGTCCATTCTGTTTCTCCATCTTAGCTAAAAGCAAAAGGGAAATATTTTATTTTCACTCTACATGGTAAAGCTTTGTATAGTAAAGGATAAGAATAATAATACTTGTTAAGTTTGTTCACATCCATTTTCAGCCCAGTCCTTTTTTCAGTATGGCATAGAGGCTGGCTTGTTTGAGCCTCGGAATTTCTGCATTTTGCAGAGGCAAAAACTAAGAGGTGAATCATTAATCCAGAGTTTTAGATATATTGTCAGAGTCACCAACCATATTAGCATGGGTTCCCTGAACTCATCTCTTGACCTTGTTTTACAGACCTTCTACCTCACAGAAGGTAGGCGCTATGGGGATTCACCTCAGGAATGGGTCACAGATTGTACTTCCATTCCAAACCTTGGCTCTTCTATTTTGCTGAATCTCTTAACCTTTCCAGCCTCAACTTCTTCACTTGTAAAAGGAAATAATGAAATCCTTCTTATGAAGGTGTAAAGAACCAAGCAGAATGCCTGACCACATTAATAAACTTAAAGTTGTTGCACTGTGGGACTGGTGGAGAGAAAGTTATGCTACCAAGTCAAAGGTGGATGATTTTAATCTGTGGCCCTCAGGCCTGATTTTAATTGTTTTTGGTCAAAAATTCTTCTAAGTGGTATGGCACTGGTCTGTCCATTTGCTGTACAGAGGTAACTCATGGTTGCTGTGATGCTAAACACTGTGGCACTGATGTGTCAAATGTGGTAATGGTTACCCATGGCAGACAGTGTTTGATGGAGCTCCACGGTAAAAACAAGCTTGGAAGCAGGAACGGCATCCACTTCCTTAACAGCTTGCCTCCTGAAACCCTATGAACATGGAGAAACAATGAAAGTTATACAAATGTTCAGGTCTTTCGTTCATAGGGTCTCTATGAGTTGTCTACGACTCAGCAGCACTTAACAACAACATCCCTCCAACAAATCCAGTGCTGTCAATTTGGTTTCAACTTGAAACGACCCACCAGTGGGTTTCTGAGGTTCCTATGAAGGAGCTAGTGGATTCAAGCTATTGACCTTTCAGTTAACAGCTGAGATACATTATATGTCATCAAGTGTGGAAGGTATGGCCACATATTGCTTTGCAGAGCACTCACCACTATTAATAGGAAAATAAAGCTTATACTGCAACTCTGGAGAGAACACACTGCAAGTTTATTTATTTTTAATTACCGTGCATAGTAGCTTAGGACTCAAGGAGCCATGTATCTGTCATCTTATTTTATCTTTAAAATCCTCTTAGAAGAAGAGCCCAGGTTGATACTCAAAGTTTCTGTCTTCTATGTGGTTCTCTTTAGGCTCTGGACAAAACAACAATCAGCATTTGAAGGAGCCTTGAGAAATTTGGTCAGCTAGTAAGTGGGTATATTTATGTTCTATAAGTTATTATTAAAATAAAAATAGGGGGTGCTTTTTTTATTTTTCAGTAGATGGACACACACATTGGTGAATGGATCTTTATGTTGCTCATATTAGGGGAGTTTTCAAGGCTCTTGCTTTGTTGGGAATTAGCATTTTGACGAGCCTTAGTGTTCAGAATGCCCGTGACTCCAGCCTGGTCCCCGGAGATGAAGAGATACACAGAGTTGCAGAATTAGATTTTTCTTTCTTCTCCTGGACTTTTATATTGTGTGCATTTTTTTTTAAAAAAAGCACTTTTTAATGTTTATTTTTAAATCTGATACTGTGTGGGTGATATTGGCACATGGCTTTTATGTATCCGGAATTTAAACCTGCAGGCAATAGGAGTGCCGGAGTGAAATTGGCCCTAGACAGTTAATAAATTCTAAGCAGAGATGCATAAATCAGCAAAGGGTATTTTTTAAAGTTTTTTTTTTTCTCTCTCTCTCTCTTTTTTTTTTTTTTCCATAAAGGGTGGGCAGGGGAAAACACGGAAGAACTGTCTTTAGAGGGTTGTTTTCTATCAGTTCAGAAAATAGAGGGAAGCAGTGAGCACTGCCCAGTGCTGGTTAGCAGATTGTCATTTTTAGGTTTGATGTTCCAGGGTTTAATTGTCTTTCATGTGAACAATAGCAGACACTCTCTGGTGTGCTATGCTAGCATGATAAAATGGGGTCGTTCTTGCATAGCAATGCCTTTTTTTATTATTAGCGTAAAAAATTAGCAAGCTGGAAGTCGTTAGAAGGAGTTCCACTGGCATTAATTGTAATGCAGCTTGAATTTGTTTGCAGACCAGTGCAGCAAGACAATAGCAGGGAGAAAAAAGAGCAATATTAATAGCCTTCTACTTATTGTATCATTTTAGTGGGTCTTAATAAGGTGTCTGCTGTCAACTAGAATTTATTAAAAAAATAAAAAAAGACATAGTAATTGATGTATTGCAGTAAGTATGGATGAGGGCTCAACTTGATTAATGTATGAGTTGGCTTTTAAAGGCATTTTCAAAAAGGCTTCTTAACTGGGTCTTAAGAGACTGGCACAAGCCCACTGTAAACTACCTCTTTGCAGTTGGAAAACAGCCTGACAGCTGCTGATGTCTCTTGTGGGTTTTACTCTTCTTTTTCTCTTCCTGATCAGAGAAAACTGAAGTAATATACTCCTCGTCAATAATTGCAGTGCTTAAGAATCTTATAAAGGGATTTTGACTCTTTTCTCCAGAGATAACTTTCCAAAGGTTAAATTAGTTTTACTTGTGTGTGCTTCAAATATCACTGCTTCCAATAAGGAGTGAATTTGGTTTTTAAATAAGTTGCTATTTTGTGGGTTGCTTGAATCTAGGCATTATTTGCCATAAAGCTTGATGTCAGAGATGGACTTTGTCTGAAAGCAAGCAGTTTCAGGTCAGAACCAGTTTCCTTATTCTCAAGTAATTTTTATCTTTTCCACAGTGTGTATGTGTGCATATATATCTGTGCACATGTCTGTATATGCACACACATACAATGCTTATATACAAGGATGAGTGAAAGATAAGAAGACAAATTGCTTCAGCAACTAGATATTTATCTGTGTTTGATTGACTATGCAAATACTTTTAACTGTGTGGATCATAGCAAATTTGGATAACATTGAGAAGAATGGGAATCTGAGAATTCATTTATCTGTGCTCCTGCAAAACCTATACATAGACCAAGAAGCTGTTGTCTGAATAGAATAAGAAAATTTGGCATAGTTTAAAATCAAGAAAGGTGTATAGCTGGGTTATATCTTTATTCTATCACTATTTAATCTGTATACTGAACAGATCATTAGAGGGGTTGAATTTTATGAAAAAGAATGTGGCATCAGGATTGGAGAAAGACTCAACAACCTGCAATATGCAGATGACACAACCTTGCTTGTTAAAAGTGAGGAGCAGAAGATTAAAGTCTACCACTTTCAATATTGATTGAATCTCAACATCAAAAATACAAAAATCCTTACCACTGGACCTGTAGACAACATCATAATGAATTTAGAAAAGATTAAAGTTGTCAATGGTTTCATTTTACTTGGATCTGCAATTAACATTCTCTGTAACAACAGTAAAGAAATCGAAAGATGTATTACACTGAGAAAAATCTGCTGTCAAAAACTTCTCAAAAGTACGGAAAATCAGTGATGTCACGTTAAAGACTAAGGTGTGCCTGATAAAAGCCATGGTCTTTTCAATTACTTCCTATGTATCTGAAAGTTAGTGACTAAGACATCTGAGATCTGGACAGCAAATAAGGATGACAGAAGAAGAATGTATGCCTTTGGGTTGTTGTGTTGGAGCAACGTACTGAATATCCTATGGACAACCAAAAGAACAGATATGTCTTGGAGAAAGTGCAGCCAGAGTGCTCCGTAGAGGCTTGGATGTTGAAGCTTTGTTCAGATACTTTTGACATGTTGCTGGGAGAGGATATTTCTTAGAAAAGGACATCATCCTTGAAAAGGTTGTGGGTCAGCAAAGCAGAGCACAGCCTTCTATGAGCTGGGCTGACACAGTGTCTGTGGCAATGGGCTCAATTATGTCCAAGGTGATGAGGATGGCCCAGGATAAGACAGGGTTCAGGTCTGTTGCTAATAGGATCATTATGAAGCATGCTTAACTCTGTCACCTAACAAGAGCAAAAACAAGGAAGCCAGAAAAGTTGATGCCTTTGAATTGTGATGCTGGAGAAGAATACTGAATATCATATGTATTTCCAAAAAAACAAACAAGTCTGTCTCGATGGGAGTGCAACCAGAGTGTTCCTTAGCGGCAAGGGTGCTAAAACTTCATCTCATTTTTGTGCATATTGTCAGGAAGGGCCAGTCCTTGGAAAAAGGCATCATGCTAGGAAAGGTGAAGAGTCAGAAAAAGAGAGGTAGACCCTCAACAAGATGAATTGACACAGTAAGTGTAACAAAGGTCTTACGCATGGCAGAGATCGTGACTATGATAAAGCAGGATAGAGCCAAGTCCAGATGTTCATAGACTAGCTATGAGTCATAATTGACTCTGTGGCATCTAACAACAACAACAGTAACAACAATGACATATACCTGGAAAATGTAAAGAATGTGCACCTCAGGGAGTTTTCCTTACACCAGTTTCAGACCCATTCATCCATTTCCTTTTTTTCTTTACAGACTTTAGACATTTCATTCTATGTTTCTTTTCTGTGCTGAGCTTTCTTAGATGAAATAAAATGAGTCAGTTATAATCTCTAGTGGAGATAGGAAAAAAGTGTGAATATATGTTCTTTGGTATCCATAGGGGTCAGCACAATGTCTCAAATGGTAGATCCCTTCTTTTGATAATGAGAATAGAGATAGTTGAAGAATTCCAATCTGGGTCAACCTTTCAGGAAATCTCTGTGCAAGGGTGAAGGAAGTCCCTCATCTTTATTCAGTACCACTACTTTAACTGGAATTGAGATAAAGTCCATAACATGAGGGAGAGAAATGAGATGGGACAGAGCAGAAGGGAAAAGACACACTTGCACAGCCCTGTGGACAGATTCTCTTGTGCAGTTGAATTTTCATGTCAACAGCTATCATGAGGTATGGTCTGCAGATGTACCAGCAGCTGCCTGGTCGCAGGTGGGCTGATATAGTTGCTTCACAATTTTTTCTTTTTCTTTTTCTTTCTTTTCGGCTTATCTGTGAGCAATGCATGGATAGGCAGGGACAACTGATTGGTGGATTAAGTGCAAAGCACAGTTGTTCCTTGACAGGTAACATTCAGTCAGGCTGCTGCTTTGGCTTGTTTCGTTTTCCACACTGAAGTTATGGGTTGTTTGGTGTTTTTTTCTTTTGGCTGTTGTTGGTTTAGTGTTTTGTTTGGTTTTTTTTAGAAAATTTGGCTTTGGTTTTTTAGAAATCATCTTGTTTTCCACTTTAGCTGGTGGTGAAGTTCCCAATTTGCCTTTAGGTTTTCCAAAGATTTCTTTATCTTTCAGAGATTTCCTTTTCTCCTCTGTAAAATGTAAAACTTATTCCAGTGCCTGGCACCTAAAAGCATTCACGTCAGCTATGTCTGCAGTGACTTTTAGCTTAAGACAGAGTTATAGTGTGTCGCTTCTCAGGTGCCCAGCCTTTCTGCTTAAACCCATTGGAACCCTCATCTGATTTCTGCAGTCTCGATGTGCTGACCTTTCTGTTAGCTTTACACTCTGTTATTGCTGTGTACAAATGTAAAGAAAGTGGGCTTTGTCCTCAAAATGATTCCTAGTATTAGATAAATTTCCCATAAGACCTCCAAGTATCGGGAGGGGAAAGCATGATTAAAATAGAAGTGAGGTGTGTGTAGAAATGGAGTCACTGTTGTTGTGTATTATCAAGTTGGAAGTGACACATAGCTAACTCTCCAGTAGGTTTTCACAGGCTATAAATTGCATGGGGCGCGACTGTCCCTCTTTATCCCATGGAGCAACTGGTGGATTCATACCATGTACCCTTCGGTTGGCAGCACTGTGCCTAAGCTGTAAGCTTCTAGAGCTCCCCTAGAAACTGAGTAAAAGGTGTAAATAGTTCAATTTAGGATAAAAAAGATGTTCAATATTACATATACCCTTGACTACATTAGGAAGCTAAAGAGATCCATATTTATTCCCATTCCAAAAAAAGTGACCCGACAAGAGCGTGGAAATTATCGCACAATATCACTAAATATCACACACTAGCAAAATCCTGCCGAAGATTATCCAGAAAAGACTTGAACAGCACATTGACAGAGAACTACCAGAAATACAAGCTGGGTTTAGAAGAGGCCGTGGCACTAGGGACATTATTACCAATGTCAGACGGATCTTGGCAGAAAGTAGAGAGTACCAGAAGAATGTTTCTGTGTTTCATTAACTATACAAAGACATTTGACAGTGTGGATCATAATAAATTGTGTCTCACCTTGGGAAAAATGTGAATCCCAGAACACTTGATGGTGCTTATATGAAACCTACACTTGGACCAAGAAGCAGTCCTCAGAACAGAGCAAGGAAACACTGCATGGTTCAAAATCAGGGAAGGGGAATGTCAGGGATGAATTTTGTCCCCATAGCTTTTCAAAGCAGAACAGATCATTTGGGAAGCAGGACTTTATGAAGAGGAATGTAGCATCAAGATTGGAGGAAGACCTTGCTTGCTGAAACTGAAGAAGACCTCAAGTACTTGCTGCAGAAGGTCAAGGACTATAGTCTTCAATATGAATTGAAGCTCAACATCAAGAATGAAAAGATTGGGGGTTGGGAGGAAACTAAGAAAAGAGAGGATAAATAATGTATACTACATTGAAACAGACAAGAGAGAGAACTATATAAAAGGAATCTATGATTAGGTGTTATTGGCATGACCAGAGTCCAGAATAAGAGTTGCATAGTAAAGTGGTCTGGGGCGGGGGGTACTGTATAACAAAGAAAGATTTTTTTTTCCAAAGAAAAAAGTGTCCTGGGGTGGGGGGGGGGACAAGGCAGAAAATGTGCAACAATGAATGAATGGAATTCCAAGTTCTTTACAAACTTTCATTAAAATCTTTAAAAAATTGGGCACATTGGTAAAAAAAAGTGATATTTCTTGCAGAAAAATGAAATTTGTTCCTTTTTATTTATGTATGTATCTAACATAACCATATGACAATTTTGTAGTGATCTGAAAATATTTTTAATTAAATTAAGCTATATTACTTTTGCACACAAAAAATAAGAAACAACAACAACAACAACAAAAAACAACCCAACAACAATAATCTCAAACACAAAACAAACAAACAAACAAACAAAGATTTTCACCACTAGGCCATTTGGCAGCACCATAATAGATGGAGAAGAGATTGAGATTGTTATCAATTACAGCTTGCTCAGATCTACAATCAACACTCACCAGCAGTCAGGAAATCAAAGGAAGAATTGCATTGGGAAAATCTGCTGTCATGGACCTCTCCAGAGTGCTGAAGAGAAATGATGTCAGTCTAGAAGTCTAGGTACAAAGGCGTACCTAATCCAGGCTATGGTCTTCTCAATTGCTTATTAGATGCCTTCAAGTTGTGGTACTGGAGAAGAGTCTTGAACTTACCATGGACTAACAAGAAAACAAATCTATCATAGAAAGAGTGAAATCAAGTCTCTCCTTGGATGCTAGAATTTTGAAGCTTTACCTCTCTTACTTTGTTCACGTGGGAAGGAGAGATTGGTCCTTGGAGAAAGACATCATGCTCAGACGGGTTCCTGGACATTGCAGGAGAGGGAGACCCCGATGAGATGGGTTGATACAGTAATTGGGACAATGGGGGTTGATGTGTCATAGTTAGTGAGACTTGCTTAGGACAGGGAAGGGTTCAGAGCTGCTGTACAAAAAGTTGCTATACGTTGCAGGAGACTCAATAGCATATAACAACAATAACATTCTGTGACAGATTTGGAAGCAGGAGTGGCATCCACTTTCTAAATAATATGCCTCCTGAAACTCTATGATTTTTGATAAATGTCAATAGTTGTAGTGGAGCTTCAGGCCTTTTTTTATAGGGTCGCTGAGTCGTGCTCAACTCAAAGGCAATCAACAGCCACCACCACTGAAGGTTTTTAAGGTTGGATGTCACATGATCTGCCATGATATTTTTTTCCCCCTCTTAAGTTAACCAGTACACAATGAGCTTACAAGCATGTGGATGATGACCTTATAAGGTATAAAGTCCATACTGAAAATAAGCATGTTGTTATTGTTGATATGTGCTGTAGAGTTGCCTGTGATTCATAAACACTCTAAGTACAGCAGCCCTAAACCTTGCTCTATCTTGTGCCAATCTCACTGTCTCTGACACAGCTATGCCAATTATGCCAGTCACTGAAACAATTCACCTCATTGAGGGTCTTCCTCTCCTGCACTGTCCCTCCACCCTCCCAAGCATGGCATCCCTCTCCAACATGTCCCAAAGTATGTCAGACAAAGCTTCAGAATCCTTGCCTCCGAGAAGTAGCCTGGTTTCACCCTCTCCAGCATGAACCTGTTCGTTCTCTTAGCAGTCCATTGTATATTCAATACTCTTCTCTAGCACCACAGCTCAAAGGTATCAATTCTCCTATCGTCCCTAGTCATTGTCCAGCTCTCTGACCCATAGCAAGTGATTGCAAAGACTATGGTCCGGATCAGGCACACCTTAGTTTCCAACCTGACATCGTTGCTCTTCAGTACTCTGGAGAGGTCCTTGACAGCTGACTTTCCCAATGCAATTCATCTCTTGATTTCCTGGCTGCTGGTACCAAGAGTGTTGACTGTGGAGCCAAGCAAACCAAAGTTGTGAATAATTTCAATCCCTTCCATCCATCCTGATGCTGCCAATCGATCCAGTGGTAAGAGTCTTTTGTTTTCTTGATATTGAGCTTCAGTCCATATTGAAGGCTGCAGTCCTTGACCTTGTGCTGCAAGTGCTTCAGGTCCTCCTGAGTTTCAGCAAGCAGGGTTGTTTCATCTGCATAACACAGATTGTTGATGATTCTTCCTTCAACCCTCATGCCACATTTCTCCTCTCACCTTTGTGACCAGGCAACTAATCAGCCTACTCCACAACAAAGCTTTTACCTTTAACATTAAGTCTGTCATTTAGCATAAAACATGCTTGTTAAGGTATGTTGTCGTTATGTACCATTGGATTAGAACTGAAGGTCATAACTGACCCTCTAGCGTATTTTTAGAGGCTGTAAATTACACGGGTTGAGATTGCTCATCTATCTTTTGTGGAACAGCTCATGGGTTTGAACTGCACATACCTTTGTTAAATGCTAAACATTTTTTAAAAATTTATTTTAAACAATTAAATGTTTTAAAACTATATTAAACTAAAAACTCATCAGTTAAATATTTTTAAAATGTAATTTAATTTTAATTTTTATTTTAATGAACATTTACAGAGAAGCTAGATTTTTATTAATTCATTTTTATACATTTTAGCCCCTTTTCCCTCTCTTACCCTCCCCTAGTTCACTTTTTATTCATTCATTATTACACATTTACCTACCTCCCTGCCTCCCTAGTTTTCTTTGCTCTGATATATTTCTTATTCTGGGCTGTTGTCATATGTATAGTGCCTAATTTTATATTCCATTTAGACAGTTTTTTCTTTCTTCTGTTCTATCCACTCTTACCCGTTTTTCCTCCTAAACTCTCATGTCAGACCTGCTTTATAACAGTGGTGCTATGCAGTATTTTTTCCTTTTTGTGACTGAGATATTTCAATCAGCATGATGTGCTCCAGGGTCTCCTATGTTGTATAATGTTTCATGAATTTGTTTTTCAGTGCAACGTAGTATTACATTGTGTGAATATACTATAGTTTTTCCTATCCATTAGTTTGTTGATAAGCAGTTGGGTTGCTTCCATCTCTTTGCTATTATAAATAACACAGCAGTAAACATGAGTGTGAATATATCTGTTTGGATGGCAGTCCTGGTTTCTTCAGGGTAGATTCCCAGTAGTGGCATTGCTGGGTCAAATAGTATTTCTATTTTTCCAACTTTTTTTAGAAAGCAACACACTGCCTTCCATAGTGCTTGCACCATTTTAAACTCCCACCAACAGTGAATAAGGGTTCCAATCTCTCCTCAGCCTCACCAGCATTTATTGTTTGCTGCTCTTTTGAACTTTGCTATTGTTACTAGTGTGAGATGATAACTCATAGTGGTTTTTATTTGCATCTTCCTGAGAGCTAGGGATTTTGAACATTTCTTCACGTGCTTGTTTGCCAACTGAATGTCTTCTTTCATGAAGTAAGTTAAATAATTTTCAAGTGAACAATCCAGTGGCAATCATTACATTTAATATGCAACCTTCACCTACCATCTATTTACAAATGTTATCCATTGCTCCCCATAGAAACTCAGGACCTTCATTCAGCATCCTGTAAGCAATTTCTCCTCAGTATTCCGTCCTTCATCCCCTCTGTGGTAAACATGAACAAACTTTCTTCTTTGTGCATTTGCCTAGTCTGGTGTACTGTGCAATGGATCAGGCTGGTAACCAAAAGGTCAGCAATTGAATCCACCGCTGAACCTTGGGAAGCAGATGAACAGGGTCCTAACAAAAAGGCAACCTCAGAAATCTGGTAGAGATTCTCCAGCAGTGAGGATCAACCCCACAGCAGTGGGAGTGATGATAGTAATAGATACTTCTGGGGAGCTATACAATATATTTGTCCTTTATGCTTGATATGTGTGCATCCTTGACTAAAACATTAGAGTGCTACATTTTGGAAGTGGTTGTTGAGCAGACCACTGAGATTCCAATAGGTTTAGTTAATGTAAGGTAAAGGCATTTCAGTAAATGAACAAAGGCATAGGTTGTACATGTGGTCAACCCTGGGGAACAGTCAGAAGCACCCAGTCGCATCTCAAGAGAGTAGACTAATTAAAGCTTATCTTCAAATAAGTTTTGTGGGAAGTCAGAAAACAGTGCTCTTTAAGGCTTAGCTCTCAAACGAAACTGCCTTAACTTGACTAGTGTCCTGTGTTTAAGAGATAAAAGAGCTGTTTTCATAATTATGCTAGAAATCACTTCTTATGTCTTTTATTGGTAAACTGTGTCTACATTGAGCACTTTTCTAAATGCCCTGCCCTACCATTCTATGATCTAAATTAATTCATATTGGTTCTCTATTAAGACCTTTATAAGAGAGAATGTGAAGAGTCTTTCTCAGTATCTACAAAGAAGCCAAAATTTACCATCAACCTTTTTGTTACTAGATACTTTTGGTTCCGTTTTAAACTTATATCTCTCCCTTACATGAAATATCTATTATTGTTATCACTCCCATGTGAGAGATTAGAATGACACCTCAGAGTGTCCAGGCTGTAATATTTTTAAATTTTTTTTTGTTTACTTTTTATTATTAATTTTTTTCTTTTGCACAGGTTTCCTTACAAAGTTCCTATATATTGTCTTTCACGCCAGATCTTTCCCGTTCCCTTTACCCATCCATCAAATTGTGTGACCCTATTATTACCACCCCCACCCATCCTCACCTCTCTGCTCCCACCTGCCTTAGAGCCTCATACTCTTTTTACTAGTTATCTATTTCTACAATAATGGTCTTATACAGAGTTTGTCCTTATGGGACTGAGTCAGTTCACTTAACAAAATTCTACAAGTCTTTCTCCCATGCAGATACTGAGTGGATTTGAACTACCAACCTTTCAATTAGCAGTCAGTGTTTAATCATCACATCACCAAGGTTTCTTATGAGCTATGACTTTCAAAGACTTGGGATAATTGTACTTTAAAAGGACTGCCTTTTAAAACTCAAATTATTAACTCTTATGAGATACTTGTTTTTCTGTTTTGAGTCTTTTGTCCCATTTTTCTGGTAGACTTTACAACAGCAGTAGGTTCATCTAGTTCTTTCTTCATCATTGGTTTTCTTTCTTACTATTTATCTAAGAACTTTTTATTGAGATTTTGGAATTGCACCTTTTAGCTGAGAGATTATTTGATTGTTTATCGATCTTTATAATATAGAGTTGGAAATCATGTAACCTAATTTAGATCATGTTTTAACCTTCCTAAATAATAGTTTCCTGGTATTTGTTTGATAGTCTTATTAATTTCTATAAGGTTCGTACAGCAGGCCAGTGGAAGGTACAAAATTCTGGAGGTTGTTGGCAGACAGTGTAAGTTCTCTACTAAGTTGGCACATTTCAAGACTGATTTTTATTTTGAACGAAGGAAAACCAGTAAATTAGTCTTTTTAGATTAAAAGGCCACACTGATTCAAAGTGAGCAGCTTTTGCTAATGAATGTACCTTCTGAAAAGTATAGTTAATTGCTTCTTTTCTGTATATTTATTACATATATTCTATCCGTATAATCTATTTATGTATGTATGTTACTCTAATTAAGGATGGGTCTTTGACCTTTCTCATTAGTCATTCCAGAGTTCCAAGAACAGTCTAGAAAAAAAATTATTCAATCACTATATTTGATCAAGTATGAAATGGATTCAATAGAAGCAAATATAATGCTGGTGAGAGTTTTAAAAATATCTCATTAGTTAAATACCCTGCATATACAAACACATGCATGTATAATTGTATTTTCTTTGATATTCAGACATACTTTTCTAGAGGGTCACTTTTCCAAAGTAACATAAAGCACTTGTCAGCACATCAGATTTCACTGTTCATGAAGTACAAGGACATTTTCTAAGTATAACTCTCAAATAAGTAGTATTTTATACATTTTTTTTTCATTGCCTTGATGAACTCTTCATTAGTTAATTCAGTGAGAAGTATAATGCCTATAATAAGTATTTATAATCTCATTTATATCTTAGAAAACAGTAGGCTAGTGATTACAGGTTATAGAAAAATTTAAATCCCTGGGAAGGCAGATGATATAGATCCTTATTTCATCTAAGACTCCGCTATCTTTACTTATGGTTGTCTTGACGTGTCATCAACAAGTGAGTATTTGATTACTGATATAAAGGAGATTGGACTACAATGAATGATGTAACTATCAAATGATACATATTTTTATACATAGACGTACATGCTAATTCACTGCTGCTCATTTTTAGTCTTTTAAGACAAGGTGTGATTTCAAGATGAGATCTTTATTTTTGAAACAACCTATTAAGACAGTAATGACATCTCTTTTATGGATACAAATACCTTAATGACATTCACACCAAAAGTGGTATGTTTTTAACATTAAAAATTCAAAAAATAAAGGGGGAAATAACAGACAGATTCTTGAAAAGGTAAAATAGCTTAAAGCATTTAATATCTAAACAAATCAGTCTGTTAATAGTAGTCACAAAATATGCTTAATATAGAAACCCACATTTATGTCTTTAAGAAAATGTGCAAATTTTATTTTATTTTATCTCAAAACATAAGTAACCTGCTTAAAGAATCTTTAGCAGTTAAAATCATGGTGAATTTTAAACAATTTTAGGATAAAATAATATTAAGTATATTGTTAAAAAAAGAGAATTCCAAAAAATACCTAATCAATATTTACTGTTGGGAGAAGAGGAAACATAATAGTAAGCCTTTGTAAGGAAGATATACACGTTGACAACATAGGTAAGAATTTACTGATAATTTAATTAGCAATTTCTTCATTCTTTCATTTGAGAAAAAGAAAAAATATTTTAAAAAATACACTTGGAAAATGCTGATTTTTGGATGGTTGCATTTATCTGGTTGAGTTTCTATTTCTGTGTGGCATCATAGAAAACAAACTTAGGTCATTGTGGATGCAGAAAGTCATCTGGAAAAGGAATGAAAAGGCAAGCCTTGTTTGTCCAGGGATGCAAAATAAACTGCATTCTATCCCTGAGTCTTCATTTATTGAAGTGAAAAGTTTAAAATGCAATTAGAAATTTTAATAATAAACCCGTGAAGGGGGAAACTTCATGAACTTCTTCAATGTGTACAGTTAACAAAGTCTTGTCCTATTTGTAACTCATGACATAATTTGGCAAAACTCTCAAGATGTGACTGTTAGCACCTCCCCTGTGTGAACAGCATGGGAGGAATCCAGGCAGCCTTCTAGAAGGGGAGGCTCTGAGAGTTCGGCCAACACAGTTGGTATTTCTCAATATTTGAGAAACATAGACTTATTTACTTTATTATTAATCTGTTTCCCCCAAAATCAGTATCAAAGCAAGCGTTTAAAGCAGATTGTACCCGATAGCCGAGGCTGAAATAAAGCAGGAAGAATCCGTTTGATCTTTCGCGGGTAAACTCAGTTTGGAGATAATGCCGAACAAGAGCATTTCTGTTCACTTACTATCGAGGTTAATATGAACAAGTGGAATTGAGTTCAGGGGGGAAAAAAAAGAGGAAAAAAGCAAATAAATAAAGTGGTATATAGAAGCTGAATGCATACCTTTAAATATTGAAAGACAATGACTTAAATAGCATTGTTGAATAATGCATTTCTTGTCTTCTGTGGGGTGCATGTGACGAGTTCCAGTTGATAAGGGTCAGGCTCTGGAGTCAGTTGTCTGGCTAGTTATTAAGATTAAGATAAGAAGTAAGAAGGAAAGATACAGCGCATTGTACCGCCTTGTGGGATTGGGCCACCTAGGATTCTGAATGTAAACAATGAATTAGTTCACCAGAGCTCGCTTTCAAACCAAAGTGGAACACTGTAAACATTATTAGTGTAATATGACTGAAGCGAAGTATAAAGACTCTTTATAGTAGAAAACATTTTTTATATGCCCAAAATTTTAAAACAGGTAAAAATGCGACAGTATGATTACAGCAAAAAGGTTTGCTGTCTTTTTTTTTCTTTTTGTATTTAGTATATTCAGAAATTGAATTAATTAATGAGTACTGATTCATATCAGAGAGATGTCATCTCCTCATAACTTATGCTAGGAGGGGAAGAATACATATATAGTTTATACTGATATATTTAAGTGCAGTTAGAGGATTTTAATAGGAAAGATACATGAGTGAAAAAATCTTTCTAATGCATATTCAAAGCTAATATTGCCCATTAGTAGTGTCTCCCTAATTTTTCAAGGACTGCGTCCTGTTCTTTAAAGCTGATGAAATGTTCCAGAAGCGCACCAAACAGAGACAAATGTTTTCTGAAGTTCAGTCAATGATTCCTACTAAATATAGTCAATATGGGCTTTGCTGCAAATTGGTAGGCAACATTTGCAGCCCCGAAAAGTTTAACTGTCTTTGAGATCGCTGGCAGAGTGATAGAAAGGGGTAATTTAGCAAGCATACCACAGTAACATGCTGTGCCATGTAGAGCACTGGGTAGCTATTAATTTTTGTTAATGAATTTAAAACTAGATGTATGGAAATGGTTGTATGAAATGTGTACACTGCTAAACAGTTAACTAGTCCTTAGGGCTTAAGCTTTAATTATCTGAGTGTAAATCATTTGGAGCAGGGCAACCTACTGAGAAAAAAAAAAAATTAAAATAGAAAAAGGAGTCAGGAAACTCATATGTAGCTGCTGAACACAGGAGCCAGGTACAGTCCATAGGCAGAGAAAGGGTACAGCATTCTGCAGAGGGTGGAGGGCTGTCATTTTGTCTTATCAGCACTGAATCCCTTTCTGTCTGTCTGCATCCCAGACCTATAAATGACGGAAGAGATGGCCACTGCTGTATGTATTGCTAGGTTGGTATCCTAGCCCTCTGGTCCAGGAGTTCTTATCCAAGGCAATTTTAGATGTTGGTGACTTCTAGAAATGGTTTTTGTCACAGCTGGGCAGCTGCTGTTGACATCTGGTGGCAGAGACCAACGATGCTACCAGGCATCCTAAAATGCACAGAATGCTGGGTGCTGTCAAGTTCACTCTGACTCTTAATGACCCAAGTATAATGGGTTGAAACCTTGCCGGATTCTGCGCCATCCTCATAATCGACATTGTGTGTATGCCTATTGTTTCAGTCACTATTTGATACATTTCACTGAGTGTCATCTTCTCCTTTGCTGATCCTCTACTTTTCCAAGCATGGTGTCCTTTTCCCAAGAATTATCACCTCCTGATAGCACATCTAAAGAATTATCTGGCCCAAAATGTCAGCAGTGCCAAGGCAGAGAAAGTCTCCCCCTTTACCAACAAGTTGGAATGGCACTTATTCATGCTATTATAAAACAAAACTAAAAAGCTACCAGTCACGGCAGGATTGGAGTTGTGACTTTGCTCTTCTTCCTGAAATACTATGTTTCTAGCTTTCAAGAGAACATACTGAACATCCATGAGTTTCTTTACAACAAGCCACCCTGTGTCTGCATGTGGCCCTTGAATTCAACCCAGGCTTTAACATAACTTGTAATGGTGCAGAATTGCAGACTGAGCACACCTAATAGAACAGTCAGAACTGTTCAGACAGAGAAGGAGCCTGGCTTGAAATGACTCAGGAGAGTCATTCCAGTCATGTCATTCCTGATTGGTTGCAAGAAAAGAGGTCCATTTGTGTGGTTAGGAGGAAAGCATAACAGAGGCGGGGGGGGGGGGGGGGAGAAAAAAACAAACCCAAAGCAAACCCTCACAGTCCTCTTCAGAAAGTCATTTTAGGAATTACAACTTATCCCTTTCTTTTCAATTTCAGTTAAATCATGCTGCCTTTAAACTCCCTTGAGGCATGTCTGAAGATTCTTTCTCTGTTGGGAATAAAGATAAATAGCAAATTACACTCTCCACTCCCATATAGTTTATTAAAAAGAACTAAAATCAGGACATAAGGTTACGTTAGAGCAGATTTATGGTACAGATACTCAACGCTGCTTGAAAACTTAAGATCGAAGATGCTTGTACCCTCTCACATTTTAAAAGTTTAATAATCTAGAGCCCTGGAAGCAAGTAGTATGCACCAAAGACCATGATGTACTGAACTGGTACTGTCATTGGCCTTGTGTGGCCTAAGCATAATCATAATGCACGACCAACAACCTTCTTGTGTTACTAACTTTAAACTTTAAAAAAAAGGAAAAGTAGTCACCCTGCTGTTAACTGCCTTTGAACTGCTTACCTTGAAGGAATGCAAAAATCCCATACCTGTCAAGTTAACTCCAGCTCACAGCAAGCCCATGTGTGTGTCTCAGGGCCTCATCGAGTTTTCAATGGCTGATATTTTAAAAAGTAGATAACCAGGCTTTTCTCCTGAGATGCCTCTGCGTGAACTCCAACCTCCAACCTTTGAGTTTGCAGCTGAGACTGATAGCTGATGAACTCCATGAGGAATAGGGAGCTATCAGAGTCTTGAGAAACAGTATCTTTTCTTCTTTTGGTGATCCACCTCCTTTAGGACTGTAAAGAATTGCTTTCTGCATATTGAACCAGCTTTAAAGTGTCTGCTTTTGATGAAAACTTCAGAAGATGAAAAGTATGAATGAAATGGTAAACCCAAGTTTGGTCTCACTCAAGCCTCAATTTTCCTCATTTTTGAGAAACGTTAATTGGGTAGGAACTCTTCTAAATTATTACCTAACCATCTGCTGTTATGAGCCATCAGCAAATAAGCGTAATTTAGATCACTGTTGTTAGATGCTGTGGAATTAACTAAAACTCACAGCGACCCCAAGAACAATAGAGTGGACCTTCCCTGTCCTGCACCATCTCTACAAGCTCCACTGTACTCAATCCCTTGTTGCAGTCACTATGTCAGTCTGTCTCGTTGAGGGTTTTCTTCTCTTCCATTAACCCTCTGACTTCCCCAGACCAATGTTTATTTCCAAGGTCTGTCCCTCCTGACAACATGTCCAAAAGATGTGAGATGAAGTTTCACCATCCTTACCTCTAAGTATTCCTCTGGTTGCATTTCCTCCAAAAAAGCTTTGTTTATTCTTTTGACAGTATATAGTATCGTAAATATCCTTCTCCAACTCCACAAGTCAAAGGCATCAATTGTCCTTAAGTTTTCTTCTGCATTGTCAAGATTTCACATGAATCTGAAGTAACTGAAAATACCATAGCTGAGTCAGGCACACTTTAGTTTTTAAACTGACCTCATAGCTTTTAAAAAACTTTAAGAATGACCATGACAATGGATTTGCTAGATTAATGATGAATATTTTAAAAAGACATTTTGTTCAACTCACTGCCTTTGGCTATCTTAAGAAGGTAAACTGAAATCTAGACCACACATTCAGTTGGTAATAATAGCCCTTGGATTAATTTCTAACGAGTTAAAATTCTAAATTAAAATTCCCTGGACCACAGTTACACTGAGTTATTTGTGTGTTGTCTATGACTACAGCAGACCTGAGTTGATGAGACAAAGGTCATACATTTGGCAAAGCCTAGGACATTTATAATCTAGATCTTTACAGAAACAGCTCACTGTTCTTCCAGATAAAGATATATGTTTATTGTTTCCTTGAACTAGAAATTTTCAGATAACCAAATAGTTTAGTAAGGGAAGCTCTAGTAACCTAGTGGATAAAACGTTGGACTTCCAAACCAAAGGTATAAGGTTCAAAACCATCAGTTGCATTTGGAGAGAAATAAGGATAATCTCCTCCCATGAAATTCACAACCTCTGAAAACCCATTGCAGTCAAGTTTGTTCCGACTCTATGGCACATGAGAACCACCACAATAGTTTCTTATAGGGAATTATTAATTAATTTTAATAAATCCCTAATCATTAAAGGAGGAAGTTCAAACTGCTGTGAAGAAATAGTCGAGAAAATAGTCCTCAGGAATTGATGTAATACCAGTTGGCATATTTCAGCAAACAGATGCAGCTCATCTATGTGCTTACCGGGTTGTACCAAGATATCCAGAGGACAGCCACCTGGCAAACTGCAAGAGATCAATATTTATTCCCATCCTAAAAAAAGGTGGTCCAATAGAATGTGGAAATAATTCAACAATATCACTAGTATAACACGTAAGCAAAATTAAAGATTATTAAAAAAAATTACTAGAACAACACATCAACAGAGAACTGGCATAAATACAAGCTAGGTTTACAAGAGGCTGTGGGACAAGGGATATCATTGCCAATGTAAAATGGATCTTAGCTGAAAACAAAGATTACCACAAGGATATCTGTTTGTGTTTATTGACAATGCAAAAGAATTTGATTGTGTGGATCACAACAAATCGTACCTAACATTCAGAAGAATGGAAATCTCAGGACACTTGATTGTGAGACCTATGCCTAGACCAGGAAGCTGTTGTCTGAAGAGTAAGGGAACATTACATGATTCAAGATCAGGATTTCTCCTTTCTCCACACCTTTTCAATTCACATGTGAAACAGATCATTTGGGAGGCTGGACTTTATGAAGAATAATGTGGCATGAAGATTGGAAGAAAACTCATCAATAACCTATGTTATGCAGATAATATAAACTTGCTTGTTGAAACTGGGGAGTATATGAAGCATTTGCTATAGACGGGCAAGGACTACAATTTTCAATATTGATTGAAGCTCAATATCAAGCAAACAAAAAAGATTTTCGTCACCAGGCCTATTGGCAGCATTGTTACAGTTGGAGAAAAGTTTAAAGCTGTTTTCATCTTGCTTGAATCCACAAGCAACACTCTTGGCATCAGCAGTCAGGAAATAAAAAAACAAACAAAAAAACACCAAAAAACAAAAAACCTAACAAACAAACAAGTTGCATTGAAAAACTCTAAACTCAGAGTGCTAAAGAGCAATGATGTCAGTGTAGAGATGAAGGTGTGTCCAGTCTCGACCTTGATCTTCTCAGTCCCTTGCTATGCATCTGAGAGGTAGGCAGTGACTAAAGATGACAAATGATCAATCATGCCTTTGAGTTGTGGTGCTGGAGAAAAATATTGAACATACTATGGACTGTCAAGAGAATAAATAGGTCTGTCCTAGATAGGGTGAAATCAGGTTGCTCCTTGGAGGCAAGGATTTTTAAGCTCCTTCTCACATACTTTGGACATGTTGTCAGGACCAATTGTTAGAGAGAAAACATCATTTGCTTTTCAAAGGGTAGAGGGTCTGTCCAGAAGAAGGAGTCCCTGGATGAAGTGAATTGACACAGTGACTTTGGCAATGGAGTCAGGTGTGTCCGAGATGATGGATTTGGCTCAGAATACGGCAAGGTTAAGAGCTGATGACACAGAACAAAAACAATAATTAAATGTTCTGGTTTACCCAAAATATTTATCTAGAATTTGAAAAGCTATAGTAAATTATAAAAGTTAGTTTTGAAAATTGTATGCACAGTAAGATACTAACTATGAGATATTTATAAATAGAGTAGAATTTTAAAAAAAAATCCCCAAAGAGAGAAATGAACTGGGCGGGGGGGGGGGGGGGGGGGGGGGGGGGGAGGGGAGGGGTGGTGGTAGAGAAAAAAGTGTAACAATGAATGAATGGAAATCCAAAACGTCTGTAAATGTTCATTAAAATTAATAAAATAAAAAAAAAACACGAAAAAAGCCCCCAATATCCCAATGCAGTGATTTAAGGGTGGTGAGATTAAGTATTCTTTTTACTTAATTGATTGTACATGATCTAATTAATTTTCAAAATTATTTTCATTACCAGAGGAGAAAAAGTTTATGAAGTCCTTGTAGAAAGAAGAAGAGGGAAGAGAGGCAAAAAAGAGTAGGAAAAACAGAATACAGACCAGAGACACTGGAAATTTTTTCTCAAATGGTTTCCTTAGTATAATGGAAGTATCTCTTTCTTGATCGTAGGGATAAGTCAAACAGAGATATTCTGGAAAGGATCCATCACTCTTCTAGGAGGGAGGAGTCCTGCTCATAATGCAAGCAAATTTAGTTTATTAGCTTAGTTATCCACTACCACCCATCTGTCAATTTGTTACAATACAGCAGCTTACATATTGTTGAGGTATTGGAAGCTAGTATTTCAAATAACCATGGTTAGTTTTCAGTAGTTGTTGTTTGTGTCCTTGAGTTGGAACAAACCTATAGTTGACCCTCAAAAAGATTTTCAGAGGCAATAAATTACACAGTAAGAGATTGTCTGTCTATAAAAAGAGCTAAGGCCACATGGGGACGGCCATATTTACAAAGGGGAAGTGTACCCGTCAACGGAACAAATAAAAGACCAATTCCCATGAGGTCAAGCATGTCCCCCTTGCTACCACACCTCGTTCTACTCACCTCAACACCAATCTTACTGCTTTACTCATCTCAAAATCTGATGTGATAGCTCACAGACCACATAAAACCATGTTAGGGAAGTCAAAAGGATATAATCCAGATTTGTAGCGGAATACAGTCAGGACGGCTCCTGAAATATACTTGCAGGCACCTCAGCCTTGAGCCTCATTGCTGTAGGCCAATGTAACAATGCTCTAAGTCTTACCAATATTGGCTCCTCCACCTCCAGTTGTCCAACAAACTTGGGCAAAGGCTCTTCACTCTGGTTCCAACAATGTAGCAGTCCCAAGATCCCATCTCACACCAAGTCTCTAGTTCGGCCATGGCTGCTGCCGCCACAGGTGTAGCTGGAGCAAGAACATCTCATTGCCAAGGGCATCTTACATTCCCTTGCTTCTTTAATGGCCAAATCTAATTCTGTGGCTAAAGCTGTTAAATTTATTGCTGAGAGGAGCCAATTCCCTTGTGGAATGGTGAGATAGCCAGTCCCATTATGGATGGGCTAACACACCATCGTCACATATTCCCACCCATCCACATGGTCAAGTCAGATTCAAATGGCTAGGAGAGTTATATTGAAAGATAAACTCTTCTCCTTCCATGGAGCACTGGTAGATCCAAACCACATGCCTTTTGAATTGCAGTGTAGCTACTTACCACTGAGATACCACCAAAAATAAGATAAGCTACCAAAAAAGACCTGGTAGTATACTTCTGAAAACAAATCAGTGGAAACTTTATGGATTATGTATCTGATAAAGTGTTAGATAATTAGTCCCTTGGATAGGAGATATATTTTTCTGGATACAACACTGGACTCAAATATTCCAAAGGTAAGTATGGAGAACAACTAGGCAAACATGTTGACTATGGGGTCACCATGAGCTGGTGCTGACTAGGTGCCAACTAACAGCAACAACAAAAGGCAAAGGGGTGGTGGTTATATACTTGGAAATTTTGGAGAAAGACAGGGATGTGGTAGAGAGAACAGTGGGTTTTGGAGTGTTTCAGGAATGAGAAACTTGAGTCAGGTGCTGGCATGGTGATACTGGGAGCCTCATGGAAGAATAAAAGCAATAGATAGACCTTAAAACAGGAAGAAATGTAGAATTGGAGAGGTGGGGAAACAACTCTAATAGATGTTGCCTTTTCTTAATGTCGCCCCAAGCCAGAATTATTATTATTCAGATTCTTTTTTCAGTCATACTTCTCCCTACAAATAAAAGGTGTTAACTACCATCATCAGATTTATCTGCTGTAGGAGATATCATAGGGAGCTCTGGTGGCCTAGTGGCAAGAAGCTGCGCTCCAATCCCAAAGGCACAAGCAGTTCAAATCCACCAGCTGCTCCACAGGAGAAGGATGGACAGTCTCCTCCCGTGCAATTAGCTGCCTCTGAAAACCCAGAGAGGGGTCAGCTTTGGGTCAGTTCCAACTTGATGGTACACCACAATAACAGGACATAGCAGACAGCATACATTATATAGTAATTGTTTTTATATTGATTTAATTCTTTATTATATATGGTAAAAGTAGGTGAAGAAAATGTATCATCTATAAATATACTATTTTTATGTGATTTTAATGAAAGTGTATAGAAAGGTTGGGTTTTCATGTATTCATTCATTGTGCACATTTCTCTTGTTCCCTCTCCCTTCCTCCTCCTCCAGTCCACTTTGCAATACACTTCTTGTTCCAGATTGCTGTCACACATATAATGCCTAATCATGTGTTCCTTTAAGACAGTTCTTGCCCTCATCTGTTCCAAGATTGTGTTCATTATCTAGCCACTCTTTTCCTATTCTCCTCTACACTCCCATGCTAGTCTATTTTATAACAGTGGTTATGCGGTATTTGTGCCTTTGTGACTGAGATGTATCACTCAGTATCATGTCTTCCTGACTCAGCCATGTTGTGTAAAGTTTTATGAGTTAATTGTTTTTAAATGCTGCATAATATTCCATCTTGTGAATGTACCACAGTTTTTCTATACATTCGTTTGGTGATGGGCACTTGGGCTGCTTACGTCTCTTTGCTATTGTGAATAACACAACAATTAACATGAATGTGCATATATCTGTTTGAGTAGAGGCTCTAGTTTTTTTAGTGTAAAGGCTCTCATGTGTTTGACAGCTCTTGATTGAATTTGGAATATTTTCATATTGACAAATACTTGTTGCTAGTCATGGACTAAAGATGTTGAGATGGTTCAGGAGTAAAAACATTTTTATATCTGTGGAGTTTTCATTTTAGAGTAGGGAGATAATATACATATAAATGCAAATACTATACATTGTTTCAGAGAATAACAAGTTATAAGGAGATGATGTTGTTGCTGTTATTAAGTGCTGTCAGTGGAGTCCTAGAGGACTCATAGCGACCCTATGAACAAAAGACCTGAACACTTGTATAACTTTCATTGTTTCTCCACGTTCATAGAGTTCCTAGAGGCAAGCTATTTCCAAAGTGGATGCCACGCCTGCTTCCAAGTTTGTTTTAATTGGGGAGCTCCACCACCAAACACTGTCCATCATGGGTAACTGTTATCACATTTGACACATCAGGCTCACAGTGTTCAGCATCACAGCAACCACGAGTTACCACTGTAAGCAAATGGACAGACCAGTGCTGCATCACTTAGAAGAATGTTAGACCAAAAACTTGTAACATTGGAGAGTGATATGGCAAAGTGCCATATCTTTTGATAGAGGTCACTCAGGGATCCTCTGTGGATGAACCATTTGATGTGATACTAAGGCTGAATCATCCATGAAAAACTTCAGTTCGTTTCAAGTAATTGTTTGAATTCTGCCAGATATTGTTCTTATTGTTCTGTTCATTTAAATTATAGTAGTGAAAGAAAGTCCTTGTTGGAATTACTGGTTTTGAGTATATGTGTGGTTTTGATTAATTATTTGCACATTTACACACACACACATGTACATGTACACACGCATGCACTGTACAGAAAGGTAAAGCAAGATAAGAGAGCTGATGGCTTGAGTTGAATGTGATAGGTGGGTTTTATTTGATGGCAGAATTATCCAACAGCATCAACAAATATGAGCTCCTACATGTGTAGAATCCTGAGTGGAGTCTCACAGTGGAGTCCTCAAAGCTGAAGGCCTCGCTGAAGAGGAGTGTGGTGTGTATAAATGATAGAAGACAGCCAAAATGTTCACATCCTAGTTGAATAGTTTGGAGAATGGTGGAATATGAACTCAGAGCTTAGCTGAATTGAATGTGCAGAACCTTTTAGATTAAGGTGAGGAGTTTAGATTTTCTTCATTTTCTGAGAAGCAAGCTTTGGGGAGGTTTGAGACATGGACACAAACCCCCAGGATTTTATTTTCGTTGAGGGGCTTAATACAGATAAAGATAGGGAGGAAAGCATAAACACTTATTTTAGAGTTTAAAATATCCAGACAATGCCCATCCATTCAGTTCTTCCTTAATCAGAACTACTACTTTTTACTGACCTCAGAAAAGAATGAGATGTAAGGAGGATCTGGCTCTTAATTCCTCAGCCCTGTAATGAATTTCAAGTGCTATCTTCAGTGTTCATAAAGAGGTTAATCTGGCTAGAAGGGAGGAGAAGCAGGAGGATTCTTCCTCTGCTTCCCCCCCCCCATTCCTTCAGTTTTATTAAGAAAAGAATTGTATTTTCATCTCCTGAGCGCTGCATATTAAGATAACAAGCTCAAAGAAGAATCCACCCAAACAGCACAGGAGGTAAAATTAGGACAATGCTTGGATTCCTGAAGACTGTAATTAAAGCTATTGAGATTAAAAAAGAGTTATTTCAATTCAGATTTATGTTCCAAGGAAACAAAAAAAAGAAGAAAGAATGGGAAAGTGAAATACGGCAAAAAGAACTCTTAATTCCAATGTATTCTGCTCACCCATCAGAAGAAATGGCATTAATTCAGGTACCCAATTACAGTAATGTGGTTCAGAGCACCTCAATAGGTGTTTCAATCTCAAGCCAGGACTAACATTTGTAATCCTTTAAATGCACTTAAGAAATTGATGTTACAGCCCCACAATCTGTTAGGGGCCTTGCTTCCTGGATGATTGCAAAGTATCCCATCATTAATTGGATCATCAGAATGTGATCCCCGTCCTGGTCCCTGGATTATGCAAGACTGACTCTGCTCTGACGTGTTGAACCAGAAGCTCCTCTTGCTAGATATTTTGACCCTTAATGTAGATAAGTGGTATTTTTCATCAATCTTAGCTTGCATTAAAAAAGGGGGAAATGTCAATTCAATGTGAACCATTTAACTTAATTCAACATCTTTCATTTAATATCCTGAAAAAGTTAGTCTCTCCGACCTACCTAGCACTTCTGCTGATGGAATATTTTGTAAGGCACCATTGAAGAAAGTTATCTTCCGTTTGTTAGTAAAATGGAAATTTTTAAATTTTCTGCCTGCTATGTGTTATGGTTGGGGGTGGGGAGGACCTCACAAAAGTAAAACAAAATAAAAAGCAATTTCTTAATAGTTCTATTGTCAGAAGAATGTCCAAGAATACATGGGGGGGGGAGAAATAACTGACTTCCTTTGTCTTCTCACTATCTGTGTTTAAGAAGTGGAGTGATTAGATAGTCATGTTTTCTGGTCAGTATGAATTTTGAGCAAGATAGGTAAAGCTGTTGTAATCCCTTGGAGGCAGAAAGAGAGAGTAATCCAAGCTGACTAAATTCATCCAGACTAAACTGTCCAAGGGAACCATGGTGGCTTTGCAGTAAGGAACAATACTGCCAATGCAAAGGTATGTGGTTCAAATCCACATGCGCCTGCTCTGCGGGAGAAAAATGGGCACTTTCCTCCTTTGTGATTTGCTGCCTCTGAACACCCACTGAAGGGTCAGCTATGAGTTGGTCTGACTTAACAATGCCCAACTACAACAAACTGTTCAGGGTCCAATGGTTAAATGCCCAGCTGCTATCTGATGAGTCAGTGGTTGGAACCCACCAGCATCTCTGGAGGAGTAAGTCAGGTAATCTCCTGTAAAGATTCCAGTCTAGGAAATTTTTTAAGTCAGTTCTACCTTGTGTGATTTCTATGAGTCCCAATCAGCCAATAAGCGTACACTAGTTGTTCAGGAACCTTTGAAGATACAGATAGTAAACTTACTCAGCTGCTAATAGTCATATTTGAGGTTTGGGTCCAATCACAAGCATATTAGAGGAAAGCCATTTGGAAGGCCCATGTTTTTCTACTCTCTAATTTGGATGAGTCTCTATGAATCAGTGTCAACAGTGACTGGTTTGATGGGGCTGTTCTAGAGTGTGCTCTCTGTTACTAATATTTCGTGTAATGTCTATTCCACCACTGCAGAAGCTGCACTCTGATTTAGTGACTGCTTCTGAAAACCTACCAACTTGAACAATAACGCCCGCTAGTCTTGTTTGTCAGAGCACATCTGGCACACGAGGCGATGATGCCACCCTAAGCCATCAGTAATCGTTATTCTTCCAAGGCTTGTGGAATGCGCACACTGTTGATTTCATGGCTCTAGGGCTTCCTGGATTAGTAATGGAGGTGCTTTCTTGCCCCTGGGTAGATAAAGATGCATGTCTTCCCGTGGAAACCATTTCAAATTCAGTAAAATGGCTCAAGCTGGTCTCTGACTGGATTGCCTTGTAAGCGTCTCACATACTATTTAATTGGAGCTTTGGAGGAGAGTCCAGTTTCTCCTCTATCTACAGGCAGAAAGCACATACACCTCTTGCTTTCGGGACCCTGTGGATTGGAGAGTAAAGTGGGGTTTGTGACAGAGTACAGATAGCAGCTCCTTGTTCTTGGAAGACAAATAGAATCTAAAGCACAGCTGTTACAGCCAGTGCCGTGCAGTTCCCTGTCAGAGAGCCCCTGGTTCAGGTTCCAGTGTGACCTTCCTTCCTAATGGGGTCCCTTGGTAGTGAGTGCCATGTGAGTGCAGGATAGATGGGTTGCCCTAAGGAGATGCGTCGGACTCTCCTCATCAGCAAGGTCTCCCTGAACTATGAACCAGTACGAAGATATAAATTCAACTTTGAGACAAAAAAGAAAAAAGGTGCTATGATTAGTTTTCTAGCATAGATTCCCCAAGCAAGATGGTCCTGCATCCAAAAAGAGTATGTTGTTTGGGGGTGTGTTGTTTGACTCTTTTTTGTGTGCATAAATAGTGAAGAAAAATATGTTCCGGACGTCCTTTGTCCAATGTTTCTAGACAAATCAATGTCGTTTTCCTTAAAGGCACCAAATCTGTTCTATTTGGAGGGTGACTTAATGCAGCTGCAAAATACAAAATCTAGACGTGGAAACAGTTGCCATCATGCTAGTTTGACTCATACTGACACTATAAGGCAGAGAAAAACTTCCCGCAGAGTTTCAAAGCCTGTAATCTTTTCGGAAGCAAATTGTGACACTTTCTTCTGCAGAGCAGCTCTTAGTTTCAAGCTGCCTGCCTTTTGGTTAGGGGGCAGATGGGGCAGTCCATAGGGAGTTGCTCTTCTAACCCAAAAGCCAGATCTCCCTGGCAGTGCTCACAGCTCTTATGGAAGAAAGAGAAGTAATCTTCTCACATGTGATTTACAGCTTTGGAGACTCCTGGAGGGGCAGCTGTGAGTGGGTTCAGACTGGAAAGAAATCATTTGGCCTGGTCTTTTGGTTAACAGTTAGTATTTAATCATGATACCACAAGGGGTCATTAGATGTGGAGACTGGATTTCATTGCACAAAAACAAAACAAAACAACAACAAAAACACACACCATTCCTTTTGGTTTTGGTTTTGTGGAGATTTCTTTTTCTTTTAAAAAAGAGGATCTGTGCCATTCTAAGGCCAGAAATTTTCTTAATGTAAAGATTAATTAAGAAATGACGTCTGCTCTGTTTGCTGAACTTGGATGAACTAGCATGTGCGTCTCTCAGTAATTTTATGTAAAGGGGAAAAAACCACTTACCTTTTCAGCCTTGATTCCAAATTGTAAGCTACATCTGGCCCTTTGGGGTTGTGGGGAGGTTAAGAGGTGCCAGCATGATAAAGTAAATCTGCCATAAGCTCCTTGTCTTATTGTCTTAGGTCTTCACCTGCCTTGCCACTGTCCTGAGGAGGCATTCTTCTTAACCTCTCTCTGAAGGGACTGCAAAATGCTCCTGGACCTTGTGTTTTCACAAGCTCCACCCTAAATGGAGCTGGTGGCTGGTTTTGCCCCTTGCTTATGCACCACAGCTGTTTCCCTGCTGATTGAATGCCTGTGGAATCCCTGGGGACAGAACACTGTGCAAACCTCTGCTGACCAGAGGCCAAACCCCTGGTGTTGAGAAAAAAAGGTGTTTGGTTTGAGATAAGGTCTGGACCAGAGCATTAAGACTCACTGAAGAGGATACACACTGCTGGAAGTCTGGTGCTGAGGGTCTGGCTAAGCCTTTCTCAGTGTCTCTTTCTGTCTCCATCTCTCCCTTTGTCTTTGTTTCTTTTCTTTTGCTCTCTTTCTTACTGTCATTCTCCCTGCTCTCTCACCTCCCTCTCTTTTTCCCTCCCCAGAAATGTGGAGGGGAGAAAAAAAAATATTAAAGATACGTGGTGCACTTAAACGAAGAAGGTACCAGTTCAGTTTGGTTTGGTAAAACTCAACTGTTTAGCAATTCTTGTAGCTTGAAAGGAGTGTACTTAATGGCCCCTGGAGTTGATTGTTGTTGTTGTGTGCCTTCAAGTAGCTTGCGACTCATAGCGGCCCTGAGTCTTTCTCTATCTTGAGCCAACCTTATTTTCTCTGACATGCCTAACCTCATTACTCCAGTCATGGAGTCAATCCATCTCCTCAAGGGTCTTCCTCTCCTGTGTTGCCTCTCCACCCTTCCAAACATCGTGTCCATTCCTGAAGACTAGTAAGTCCCTCCTTGCAACATGCCCAAAGTGTGTCCGACAAAGCTTCAGAATCCTTGCCTCCAAGGAGCAGCCTGAACTCACCCTCTCTAGGATGAACCTGTTTGTTCTCCTAGCAGTGTATTTAACACTCTTCTTCAGCATCACTGGAGTTGGTAAGAACTTAGTAAATTGAGAACAAGGCCAAGAGATCAATCACTGTCTAGGGTCAGTTATTTTCACTCTTTTTAATAGCTTTCCAGGGCTCCTCTAAAATTCAATAAATGCCTCAACAAGGTGTATCTCTAGTAACTCTGTTATCAGAAATGGAAACATCAAAATATTAAAATCTTTGTAAAAATGATAGAGAAGGGAGACACTCATTGGCACTTAGTGGTATGATCTTTGTATGCTAAAAACAGCACTTTATGGAGTGGAAAACAGATGAAAGCGTTATTTGTTGTCATACTACAATTTCTTTCCTCTGTTACCAGAGTCAGAACCAAAGTCACCCGATGCGACCAGGAAGTAATAGTGTGAGCAAATAGGAAATGATGTCGTTCTTTTCTCTCAGTTGTCAGTGTCAGGTCCTCAGCGAGGAGAAGGTCTAAGGTGAGGAAGACGTCTTGTCTGGGGGCCGATACAACAGCAGCTGGTTGTGGCAGTGGCAGTGGGTTGAGCATAAGCAGACAACAGCCTTCAAGGTTATAGACTTCGTGAAAAAAAAAAAAAACCTTCAGGGCTTTAAAAGCAGTGGCAATTTAAATTTATGAACTGCTCAAGACCTTTTTTTATTTTTCCATGCAGACCATCTGTGTATTATTATTTTCAAGTTTAGTTCCTTTGCTTTGAGATTTAGGAATGAATCACTTCATTAGAGTGGGTAGATATCATTTGAAAGTATTGCTGTGTGCTTAACCTTCATTCTTCATTGTTTTTGAGGTAATTTAGTCCTGTCACTTAAGTTCTATTAATTTCGTACAGGTAAACCTTTCTGTATGCTTTAACCAGGAAGTTTTCTTTGTCTGTGGTGTGAGCCATGCTATTGACCAGTTGGGTGGTGTGTGACGTGTAGAAGCTCTGGTGCTCGCCTTCTAAAAAGGCGGCCACTGAGCAGCCTGGAGTGTGCAGTCCCATCACACACTCCCTTGGTCATCGAAAGTTGACAATCAACTCAGCAGTGGCCGTTTTACTGTTTTCTCTCATATTTATTATAAGGGAGTCACATCCCTGATATGTCCACTGGAGAAGCTTGGAAACATTTGTGTTTCCTCCTTTGACTGTCTACGTGTATTTCTCTCTGTGTGTGTATGTGTGAGAGAGAGAGAGAGCTCAGATGTCTGTACATACCTGGGAATGTGTGCGTGGGTATGCCAGTTTGCATATAAGTAGGTATATGTGTTTGTGTGAATGTGTGTGTGTGTGTGTGTGTGTGTGTGTGTGTGTGTGTATGTGCATGAGCACAGACGTGTGTGAATTTGTAAGGATGTCTAAATCTTTGTGCCTGTACATCCTCTGGCCTGTTTTGGGGGCTTACCATTTCCAGCTCTTTCTCTTCCTTCCCTCTTCATTTGTCTCTGCCACTCAAGCTAATTTCAGCCATCCTCCAGCTCTCATTTGGGATAATAGGCTCTCTTTTGCCATGGTCTTGTCATGTTTGATTCGGCTGCACAAGGATTTTAAATTAGCCAAAATGTTTGCATGCTGGGCTCTCTCTCTACCATAACTTGCTGTGGAAGCTACAGTAGCACTTGATGCTGAAACTGATGAGTGCTCAGGGGAAAACAAACAAACAACAAAACACCAAAAAGTGAGAAATTGCTGCTAAATTTGAGAAGAATGGGAATCCAAGAACACTTGGTGTGGTCATGCAAAATCTGTACTCGGACCTGGATGCAGTCCTCAGAACAGAGCAAGGAAACACTGCATGGTTAAAAATTAGGAAGGGAGTATGTCAGAGATATGTCCTGACTTCATACCTTTTCAATCTATATGCGAAAGAGATCATTTGAGAGGCTGCGCTCTGAGGAGGAATGTGGCATGAGGACTGGAGGAAAACTCATCAACAACCTGCATTATGCAGATGACACAACCTTGACAGCTGAAACTGAGGAGGACATGAAGCATCTGCTGCAAAAGGTCAAGGACTGCAGTCTTCAATATGGGTTGAAGGTCAACACAAAAAGATATTGTCATCACTTTGGCGATTGGCAGCACCATGATAAATGGAGAAGAGATTGAAGAATATTTGGAAGGGTGGAGGGACAGTGTAGGAGAGATAGGATTCCAGTTGAGATGGATTGACAAAATAACTGGGGTCATGGGATTAGGTTTGTCAGAGTCAGTGAGTCTGGCTCAGATTAGGGTAGGGCTCAGAGCTATTGTACTTTGGGTCACTAACAATTTCATCTTGCTTGGCTCCACAAGCAACACTCTTGGCACAAGCAGTCAAAAGAAAATCAAAAGATGAATTGCATTAGGGAAACCTCTCTAAAGTGCTAAAGAGCAACGATGTCAGACTAGAGACAAAGGTGCATCTGATACAATTACTTGCTATGCATCATGGAGCTGGAAAGACTAAAAATTACAAAAGAAGAATTGATGCCTTTGAGAAGTGGTGCTGGAGAAGAGTATTGAACATAGCATGGACTTCCAAGAGAACTAACAGGTCTGTCCTAGAAAGGGTGAAACCATGTTGCTCCCCAGAGGTGAGGATTTTGAAGCACTATTTCACATAGTGTGGGCACTTGGCAATGAGGGACTGGTCCTTGGAGAAGGATATCATGCTTTGAAGGGTGGAGGGACAGACAGTGCCGGAGAGGTAGACTCCAGATGACACAGTAACTGGGGTAGGTGTGTTGGAGTCAGTGAGACTGGCTCAGTACAGAGCAGGGTTTAGAGCTATTATACACAGGGTAGCTATGAGTCTTAGGTGACTTGATGACACACAGCAACAGTTACAAAACTGGGATCTCTGGTGGCTTAGTGGTAAGGAATTGTACTGCCAACCCAAAGGCACCTGAACCAGAAGCCACTCCACAGGAGAAACCGAAAACACGCTGGAGGATGAGCTGTGAGTTGGTTCCAATTTGCCAGTACTCAACAACCACGTTATAAAACCCAAGGCTATTCTTATGTTCCCATGGGTAAGGAGTTGTGTTGCCAACCCAAAGGCAGGAGTTGTCCTGTTAACCAGCATCTCTGCAGGAGGAAGGTGGGCATTCTCCTCTGGTGCACTATCCTGCCTCTGAAAATCTACTGGGTGGTCAGCCGTGAGTCAGTTGCAGAAACAGTGAGTGAGTGATCATAAGCCCCATTCATGCCAAACCCCTTTTCGACACCAGAGAGGTTGAGAAAGAAGAGCAAGCCTGATTCCTCACACCCTCATCCTTGCTGACCGTCTTCTTGTGCTGCTGCTGGCTTTCCATGTGAGGTCAGTGCCCTACTGGGCTTGAGCGAGCCTGTGCTTGTAGAAACAAACACACAGTGAAATAAAGTCATGGATGATGGATAACTTGATTCAATGAGCTATGTGTTTAACTCATTGACTAGAGAACAATTTAAATTGTGCTGGACTTCTTTTTATTGTCCCCATCTTGGAGCTAAGAAAATCCAGTGGCTTGGTGTTTTATGTGTTAGGCTGCAAACCTAAAAGTCAGTGGTTCAAATCCACCACCAGTTCTGTGGGAGACAACAGACTTTCTTCTTCCACATAGATCTACATACTCAGAATCCTGATGGAGAGGCACTGAGTCAGAATCAAGTAGATGGCAGTGTGCTTGGTTTTAGGGTTTTATCCTGAAACCTAATTATTGGAGACTGGCAAACAGAACTGATTCTTGCTTTGGGAAGCCTTCAGGTTTCATCACAAAACAGAAACTAGCCAGCGGGAAAGTGTTTTTGCTTCTAAAATGATTTGCTGGTAGTAGTCTGAATTGTGTATTCATATTATCCCAAAGCTGATAGTTACTTAAACTATTCTTGGTAGGTCTGGAACTCAGTCTTTCAGTAAACCAGTAGGAGGCCCTGGATGATAGTAACAGTTAAGTGTTTGACTATTAACCAGAAGGTTGGAGTTTAGACCCCATACGCTTTTCAGGAGTTAGGCTTAGAGATTCGCTTCCAAAAAGCTACAGTTTTGTCAACCTCTTGAAGAAGTTCTTGGAACCCATGGGTGGCTGTGAGTCAGAACTATCTTGACAACAAGTCACGATCGTAAGCCTCTTGGCATCTAGTCAACTCTGCCACATAGGACCCCTTTTGTGTCTGTCTATAACTGTGATCCAGAGTGTTTTCAATGGCTAGTGTTTTTGGTAATAGAACATCCGACCTTTATTCCCACCTTAAGAAAAATTAAATTCGGATTTATTATTTCAGATTCTTCATAGCATTGCCTGTTTCTGTGACCCCAGAACTTCCAAAATATTTCACTTTTTTGAGAAGCAAAAGCAAATGCATGACTAGACTAAATGAATCTTTTTCTCTTTTCTGTTAAACCTCTGCTATTTGAGACAATGTAAGTATTGAGCCAAGCCCACATGATTCTAGAACAATGGAATACAAAGTAAAAATTCCAATAAATCAAAGAGTTGTGTTGTTTAAAAAAATTGCTTTCATTCAGTTCTCTCATTAAATGTTGTAATGTAAATATTCTAGCCTATGGTTTGTGAGCCTTACATGGCTGTTTCACATGACTATTTCTCAGTAGCTTGTGATTCTTTTAAAAGACTAATTCGTTACACACTCTGTGTTGCTGTTGTTTTCCACCATCAAGGTAAACAGAGCTCAGTAATCTCTTCTGTGCTTTCTCAGGCAATATTCTTTTCTTCCAAAGTAGATACAAAACTTCCCTTTAATCTCTAAGATTTAACTCTTATCATGAATCCTTCTACTTATACAGTGAAATCTTCTTCCAGTGGCCCCTAAGTACGGAATTTAAAAAGTGAGGGAAACAGCATCTACTGTACATTTTGCTAACCTCTCCAATCTTTGCCTTTACTATCTTACTTCTTTCACTATCAGTTTCCGCATAAAATGAACTTCGTCAGCCTGGTTTCCACCTTATCGTCACAGGTGGTTTCCTAACCCTTTGTGATCTGGTGCCTGCTTCTCCATTGCACTTCACGTACTGACTCGAAGGTTGTGGTGTTTATGATTGTTGTTGTTATTGTTCTGTGCTGTCAGTCACTTGTGACTCATAGCAACCCTATATACAACAGCCCTAAACCCTGCTCTATCCTGCACCAATCTCAATATCTCTGGCACACCTACCCCCATTACCCCAGTCACTGAATCAATCCATCTCATCGAGGATCTTCCTCCCCTGCACTGTCCCTCCACACTTTCAAGTATGACGTCCCTCTTCAAGGACTGGTCCCTCCTTGCAACGTGTCCAAAGTATGTCAGACAAAAATTCAGAATCCTTGCCTCCAAGGAGAAGCCTGGTTTTACCCTCTCTAGGCCAAACCTGTTTGTTCTCCTAGCAGTCCATGGTATTTTCAACACTCTTCTCCAGCACCACAGCTCAAAGGCATCAATTCTCCTTCTATAATCCCTAGTCATTGTCCAGCTCTGATGCATAGCAAACAATTGTGAAGTATATGGCCTGGATCAGGTGCACCTTGATCTCTAGACTGATATCGTTGCTCTTCAGTACTCTGGAAATGTCTCTGACAACAGATTTTCCCATTGCAATTCGTCTTTTGATTTCCTGTCTGGTGATACCAAGGTCACCAACTAAATTCAAACCAAACAAGTTGCCATGATGTCGATTCTGATTCATGGTGACCCCATATGTATGAATTTCAGTATTCAATGTTTTAGAATAAAAATAGTTCTATCTTTCTTTTAAAATGGTTTTTGGTGAATTCAAACCTATAGTTTTTCAAATTTAGCGACCAAATATATTGACCATTTATTCCCACACCCCTGACAGTCCTTGAAGCTGACCAATAATAAGCTTTAATAACAAATCCATTGATCTTTTCTCAAGCCAATGTTCTTGAGTGCTTTCCTGTCTTTAGCATTTTGAATTGCTCTTTTCTTACTGATATTTTCTCTTTCATAAGATTTTGTGACTCTATGTCATAGAGACTTGAGAGCACTAACTTACGGCTTAGTGGTGTTTATTGGCCAGCCTCCACTGGCCCATGCATGTCTAGGATGCGAGTATTCTGGGGTGGTCAGTATGTAGCTTGTAAAGGGAAGATCGAGGAAGAGCCGAGAAGTGCAGGGTGCAGGCTACACTTTGCATATACTTTCAATGAAGACAGAGAATTTAATGGTTCCTGGAACAGTTTTGGTTGCCAGATACAAGGGAGTAGAGGGCAGCCAGGCACAAGGAGGGACAAGGAAGGTGTTTTTCTAAGTTTTGGTTGTGAAGTACAAGCGAAAGGAGGGTAGTTTGTAGTAACAGGAATGGGTTAAGTTCCCAAATCAGGTTTTCTTGCTTTTCAACATGTGCCTAATTTCCCCCATTTCTTAGACAACTTACTGTTCTTATTTCTGACAAACCATATGCAGCTGTCTTCTCATTACTTTACAAGTAGGCCTTCAAAGTTTATGTCTAAGCTTATTTGTACATCTTCTATATTCACCATCATCAGATTTCCAGAAACACCTCCAAGTGCTGGTTAGAGTCACCTGATGCACTGCTGTCTATAGATGTACACCAAAGCCAAGATTGTTGTCTTCAAGTTGATTCTGACTCATGGAAATCCCATGTGTGCAGAACAAGGTTTCTGACTGTTTCATCTTGGTTCAGCCATGGCTAAAGGAGAAAAACTAGAAAGGATATGAATATTAAATATGTAGGAATATTAGACCAATGCTACTGGTGTGGGAAGAATTACGGATCTGTGTCCTGCTGGAAACTCAACCTTCCTCTTAAAAGATCAGGGCAGTATTCATGTTGTACAACAACCAAATCTCTGAACCAACAGAGTTGTAAACAATAGTGCCTGTCTGAAAAGTTAACACACATCATGTTACTTCAGATGTGTGCTGATGTCTACAGTCTTGACAATATTCCAGTCTCTTGCACCATGTTCCTGAAGGGCTCCCTGTACCCATATACTCATTCTGGTTCTTTCTCCACTCCAGTCACATTTTGCAAAGTCAGATCAGTTCTGATTTCACCCATCCATTACTGAGCTGTTCAAACAGATTGGAAACCCTGTTCCATACAGTTTTCAAGGATGTGATCTTGAAAACCAGATCACCCAGGTAGTCTTCTCAGGTACATCCATATGAATTTGAACTGCCAAGCTTAGTAACAAAGCGTTTCATCATTTGCAGTACTCAAGAACACTAATCCTTTCGCCAGACTATTCCTCTAATTGTTCTTCCCACCCCATCGCCTCCTGAGTATCTGATATTGTTAATGACCAACTCTGTCATGCCATCATCTTAGTTAAAACCTTCCAAATTATTTGATGATATTTCTTTCCCCTCAAGTTTTGCAGTGTGCAAAATACTTTACCTGTATAGTATCTTATTTCATCCTCATTGAATAAGGCTATCAGTATGTTTATTCTACAAATGAACGTCCAGAGTCAGTCTCATCTCGGATTTGGCTTACAGTATCCTCTCACTCCAACATGATAGGAATAACTTCAAAACATGACAGTTAGGGTCCTCTGCACGACAGCCTCAGTATTCATATTGCTCATACTTTTATATCGCCACTTTTCATATTCTGTAGAGCTGCATGTCTGTATATGCATCTGTGACAAATTTAGTTTTTCTTTTTAATATAGTGACAGGCACTTTGCTATCAGATTTTCTCCAGCAAAGTTTCTGAAGACCGTTTTTTTGGTCAGCAATGATATATGGCAGCCTGAATGCAGCTGTACTGACATTAATTTGTTGATTGGACTAAGTATCTCAATTTAGATCAATGACATTACTTTCTCTTACACTTAGCTTTAAGCATTGTCCATTAGCTGTTCCTTTTAAAGAAAGAAAGAGGGGCCAAAGGAAGGTACCAATTGGATAATTTGGTGCGATAGATTTTCTCAGAAAGAATGGGTACAGACTGAAAAATGACCAAAATACATAGAAGCAGTGATGTAGCATCAGCAGATTGTGAAATATGGAGCTCTAGGTATGTGAAAATTAATTTGAAATTATTACAGCAGGTGTTGTTGTTGTTGTTGTTAAGTGTCGTTGAGTCACAGGTGACTCATAGTGACCATATGAAGGAGAGTCCTCAACGCTGGTCTTAGTAATAGTCTTCTAAAATTTCAGATGTAACATTTGGTGTCCTTTTAATAAAACATGTGATTTATACTGCACAAGGTCATTCTGCAGGTGGTTTTTAAAAGCATACTTACTGTATGCAAGGTATCACCTGAGATAAGAAGTGTAAGCTAATCAATCCTTTGGCCTTCTGAGCAGAGTGGTAGAGTCAGGGTCAAGTTCAATGAGCTATAAGTGTGCGGGAAGAAGGTGGCACACATTCAAGTGTTAGTGAGGTCTTCTAGTTGGTCATTGTCATCTCCTCAGACTTGGTAGATGACCTACAGGAAGGAGAAAGGAAGGAAAGAAAACACGATAGGGAAGACAGCAGTGGAGAAGAAAAAACTTAATGCTCTGATGGTGAAATGCACAGGGAATTAACTGTTAATCCCAAGGTCTGACTTGAAGGTTGTCCAAATCTGCCAGCAGTTCCATGTGAGAACATTGAGCGATCTTCTGTGTGATTTATAGCTTCGAAAACCCAATGGAGGATCAACTATGAGTTATTTATGATTCAGCAACAATGAGAGAAAAATGAAATGAGGGAGATTTGTTTTCCCCTAGGCTGTGGTGTGTTGGTCTCTTTTATCTGATGGGTCTGTTTATTACCTAATGTGATCATTTTAGAGAATTAGCCAGCCAGCTTTCCTTTTCAGAAATGTCAGGTGTAAGATGCTCCTCAGCCCTTGCTGTTTGTAAAAAGGGTAATATAACATGACTCTGAAGCAAGTTGACATTTCAGTAGGTGACTTGCCTCTCTTGGGTTAGGAGAATAATGCTCCTGTTCTCCTCTGACTGGAAAAACCAGGCCAAAACTAATAATCAAAGGAACTTTCCATTCAACTTAGGAGCTTCAGTCTGGGTTGAGCAGGAAGACATTCTCTGAGCTGTATATTGTAGTTGTCCTTTTGTACATATATTGCTCAGAATGATGTTGTAATGATGGCAGTATAAATACTAATTAAAATAATATCATGGAAAATTCCATGGAGCTTGCTTTTAGAGGAGAAATTTGACACCAAGAATCCTGCTTTGTTTTAGCATATTATCATTTGTACCAGAGGGACCTCAGGCCACTCTGACTTCTTTTTGCCATAAAATAACGAGTGAAGAATCATTTCAGACACAGTCATGCTTGGTCGTTCACCTAGATGGAGGGTAGAAACAATTTGACAAAAAAGGAATAAAATTTATAATAGTTTTCCAACTTAAACTCACATTTCTAATATAATGGTTTTAATATTTAATAATTTTTTTCGCAATCAGTGCAGGCTCATGAATTCTAATTCATAATGTTCCTCCATTTGTGTTTCTGAGGCTGTAAATCTTAACATGAGGAGGCTGTCCAGTGCAAGAGACATGTGACTTTTTGGTTAACATACAATTTGCTACAGATTATGTCACCACCAGCTATGCAAGGAGTTTGTATGTATCTATATCTATCTATCTACACACACACAAAGCAAGGAATATGTGTGTGTATATATATGCATACACACACATATATCAGCTATGTATGTACATATATACACACAGAGAACAGGGAGGACTCACTCTTTGGGTAGGTATAAGGATAAGTGGAGAGATAGATGGATAGTGGCCATGCTGCAATCCCAGACATGCAGGATTCTAATCCACCAGCTGATCCATGGGAGAGAACTGGCAGTCTCCTCACATGCAATGTACTGCTTCTTGAAACCTATTAGAGGATCAACTATATGTCAGTTCCAACTCAATGGCAAAGAAAAACCAATATATTTATACATACACATACACATACACAAAGAGAATGCACTCTCCAGTTAGGAGGATATTCAGTATTCCTCTCCCCTGAACTGTCAAAAGAACAAACAAATCTGCCTTTGAGAATGTATGACCAGGATGCTCCTTGGAGGCAAGGATGGCAAAACTACATCTCACATACTTTGGGCATGCTGTCAGGAGAGACCAATTCTTGGAAGAAGACATCATGTTAAGAAAGGTGGAGGGTCAGAAAGAGAGAGGAAGGCCTCAGCAAGATGAATTGGCACAGTGAGTATAAAAATGGTCTCTAGCATGTCAGAGATGGTGGGGTCTGTGCAGGATAGAGCAAGCTTCAGATCAAGGTTCGTTAGGTCAAGATGAGTCACAGTTGACTCAGTGATGGCATATAACAACAATGACAATGGAAGAGAGAGAGGCAGAGAGACACACACACACACACACACACACACACACAGAATGTATATAAATTCTGTACACACACAGAGAATGTATATAAATTCTGTACACACACACACACACATATAAGTTCCCAGTTAAGAACATGTTTTTGTCATTTGTGGGGCTTAATTCTAGCTCTTTCTGACCAAGCCCTGCATTTAGAGGCTCAATGAGATCCAAATGACCACGGTCTCATTTTCCTCAAATAATTCACTGCATGGAAAAGGTGTTAGAGATGACTGTAATTTGATGATCTTTAATAGGATTGTACTGGATATATAGTGTCTTCATTTGTTGTCTTATAGTTTACCTTAGGGAATTTTAGCTTTATTATTTCTATTTCTTTTTGATGACAAATTTTAAGGGTTTTGTTCCTCTCTCTGCGTGCCTTTATTGACTGAGAGATGGGGTTAAAAAAAAACACCAAAACCACAAACACCTTGCTTCTTCCTCCAGAGTTCCATCTCTTCGGGCTTTGCCTGGTAAAAGAGAGTTTAGATTAGATAATTTTAGTTCTTTGCGTGAAGCTATTTTTAAATGTAATTTTTGCTAATAATGCAATTAGTTGTGTTTTTTTGCATAATTTGCAACACGGTGTTGAAGTTTTAAGAAGCTTCATTTTATTTTAATTAACAACTTATCAGTAATAATAACCAGGTGGCTGCTAACATTCCCTGCCTTAACTCTTAAAAAAAGCACTAGACACATAGTTCCTCTTTCTTCCCCTCCCCCCTTTTGAAATAGTTAATAAGAATGCCATGTATAAAATTACCCTGTTTGAGAGAACAGGAGCTGAATCCCAATATAGACCACAGTGGAAAAACCACTCAAAATTACATGATGGATTCTCTCCCTCCCTCAGTCTCCTCCACCCATCTAATCCCCCCTCTGTGCTGTCTTCCAATTCTGTCCCAGGAAGAGAGGGGACCTGTAAGAGGCTATTGTGACTTTGCAGTTTACTGTTACTACCATCCCTTTGCACATTCCATTAACACATTATTTATAATTACCTAAAAAAGGTTCCTTCCCTTCTTCCCCCAACAATATCTTCAGACCTCCTCCGATGGTGATACTATCCAAACTGAGCTGTTATTTAAAAAAAAAATCTATTCCCTAAATTGGCTCCTTATTGGCTCACTATATTCGGCATTCCTACTGTCACATTTAAAAGTCCACTTGTAAATCCTCTCAAGAGACCTGCCTCAAAGCAGCAGTTGAAAACGTCTGAGGGAGGCTTGGAGCTGATAGCCTGCAGATTCCAGCCTGTGGCCCGCCCCAGATTGCTGAGAGCCCTGAACTCTAGATGCTGTAAAATCAAGACTTTCTCCAAGTTGTTACCTCAAAACTCCTCATGAGCTTGCATCTGACAAGCCTCTCAGAGAGGGCTGTGTTTTCCCTAACAAATTCTCTTTTTTTGAACCCACTTGTTAGTCAGACATTGTGCACACTAACTACAGAAAGGACCCTGTGTCTTGGGCATAAATTACTCTTCGGTGCCACTGTCTCTGAGCACCCCCAGTTATGGATTACTTCGTTCTCAACTTGACAGGAACATAATTAGAACTGTTGATGAAATCTACCAAATTGTCCCTCCGTGGCCTCAGTGGTCAGGAAATTTGGCTGAGTCGTATTTGTCACTGATGTGGAGGCTCTAAACACTTCATATTAACTATTTTATTAATGCGCTCTCTAATCTGCCCATGAATTGGGAACACTTGAGCTCTAATGGCACCTTGCAGGGAATACGTTGTAGTGCTGCATTCAAAGTTTCAGCGGAAAGAAAACGTTAATAAAATTCCTGAATGAGAGGGAGGGAGAGAGAGAGAGAGAAAGAGAGAGAGAGTGAGAGTGTGTGTGTGTGTGTGTGTGTGTGTGTGTGTGTGTGTGTGTAGGGGGTGTTCACTGGTCAGCACATTATGTTTTCATTTTGGGGCATGTTTAGGCCCTTAGTACCGTAATACCCACAGTTGGGGTATTATTGTATTGACTTTGACTTTGGCTGCCTCTGAGAAGGCTGTGTATTAGGATGCCTGTGAAGCTGAATGAGGCACGCCTGGTATCAACTCCTGGCTTTCCTGTTTATTCACCACTGGCTTCTCAAGTGGGTAGTTTTCTTTTGGTATACCTTGCTTTCATCATCAATAATATAAAATTAAGAATATCTCGTTGACAGGGGAACTATAAAGAAGAAAACATGTCTGAAAGGATCGAACCAGCGTACGGTCTGATGAGTAGCAAGGGAAGAGTCCTGCCAGGCTTCTGTTTGCTGGATGATAGGAATGGTTGTGACAGGTTGATAATCAAAAAACCAGTAGTTCAGACCTACCCAGTGGCACTGGTTGATGTTCTGCTTTGGTAGTGATTGTAGCCCAGAAAACCCTGTGTGGCAGGTCAGTTCTGCTGTGGAAAATAAAATCTAGGGGTGTCATCAATCAGCTCAAGTAGATGCCAAAGGGTTTGGATTTGGGGGGCTTTATAACATCTCCTATCGTCAGGAATTTCTCTTGGGTGTGTGTGTGTGTGTGTGTGTGTGTGTGTGTGTGTTTATTCACACACCAGGGGGCAGGGACAGGAGCTCAACTAGGAGAAAAATGAACTTGACTCATTTAATCACTGCAGATCATGTATTTAGTAGGAAACCCTGGTGGTGTAGTTAGTCCATACTGGCTTCACTGGTGACTCAAAGGCTACAATATCTCTGATGGTTTCACTCAACCAGCAACTCCAAGGAAGAAAGATGGGCAGTTTCCCCTCATTGTGATGTCTGGTCTCAGAAACCAAATGGAGGGAGGCTATGAGTTGAAACCAGTTTGAGTTTGATACTAGTGAGGAATAGATCTAGAATTTTATCTCAACTTTATTTTCCCCCACAATTATTGCAGGATGTTAGAGATCAGGAGGAAATAGCCAGAGAGAAATTAATAAATGATGTCTAACTACCTACTTACCTACCCTCCATGTAACAGTTGATGTACCCCCGCCTTAGTATGACCCCCCACGTGTCAGAGAAAAGCTGCGTTTATAGTTTTCAGTAGCTGAATTGTCAGAATGTGTCACTAAACTTTTCTTTCTAGGTGCCTCCGGGTAAACTGGAATCTTCAACCTGTTAGTTATAACTAAAACTTCATTTGTGCCAGATTTTCAAAATACAGTCACACTTTAAAAACCATAAAAAGAAAAAAGAAACCCACCCACTGTTCCTCTATGCTCAGAAAACCAGTTAGCATTTAGTATACATAATCCTTCTAGAGTTTTTCTGTGCTCAGAATTTGCAGATCTGAGTTGTTTTCTCTTTCAGTTCTGACTGAAGCAATCAATATTTCAGTGTCAAAGTCTGTGACGGACAGCAAGGAACAGCTCCCTTCTGATATAGTGAGGGGTGAGAGAGAAGTGCTTGATGTACTCTCATGAAAATTCTGTCCCAATTGATATTGGAGTTGACTTCAGTGGGCCAATTGATCATTGCAGAGCTTTCAAAATCTTCCCAGAAACAAAGGAGGCAAAGTATGTAGGAACAATTTCCAATTCCTATCTGGGCTGAGGACTAGAATCAATAATAGAATTAATACCATTTTCTTATGGTCTTTGTGATTGAATTTATGAAAGGAGGCATGAAATTACGAACAAGAGCTTTCAGTTCAGACCGATTAGGGCCCTTGCCGTCAGTTGTCTTATCTGTATAATGGAGTCATTTCCACATCAGAGACCTTATTAGCATAAGGGTAGAATTAAGTGCATGAATATTTATAAAATCTTTTCACATGGTATCTAATAATATGCTCGTGATAGAATAACATTAGTATCACTAACCTCTACTTATCAGCTCTTTTGACTTCTGAGCAAGGTTGTAAAATGATGATAGGGCTGATCACACTTAGTCCACACTGTGTACTTGGTTCTGACACATCTCAGCATATCATTTGTTTATAGGTCCAGATAAACGTGTTATATGAGCATTGTACCCTCAGCCAATGTACATTGACTTACTGATTATACACCGGTCTGTTCGTCTCTATGTCTCTGCCCGATTTTTCCTTAAATAACTTGCTTGGGTCATGGTCACTTGAAAACTTTATCATGAGAACTTAATTTCTGTCCAAGGTAACATTACCTAGCTGTCCTTGCTACCTTTGCTCTCTCGGTCTAAAAACCCTCCTAGCTTCGTAGAGAGTAAGCAACCCCTCAGAATTTGCACAGCTACTCAGTGGCAGAGACTACATTTGAACTTGAAGCTGCCTACCTTCGTATGCACCATTAACATTTTCCACATCAATGGGAGTCAAATTAGTCTATCTCATCACTAAATGCCTTCTTTTTCTCATTAAATATAACTTAGAATGAAACACCTCCACTTTAATGTTTTTAGATTCTTTTTTCCTTCTTTCAGCCTATGAAATATTATTAATGAATTTGGAAGTCGTGGTGGCTTAGTGGTCACCACCCAAAAGGTTGGTGCTTAGAACCCAGTAGCTACTCTTGCAGGAAAAATACAAGCAATCTCCCTCCCGTGTGGTTTAGAGCCTTAGAAAACACACGGGAAGGTTAGCTGTGAATTGATTCCAACTCTGTGGCAATGAGTTGAGTTGATTCAGACTGATAACCAGTAAGTGGTGAGTTCAGCCCCAATTACTGCTCCTTCTGAAAGTCGGACCAGAGTCTCCATTCTCTTGAAAGTGGGTAGAATATGAAAGAAGATTTTGGCCCTGGGTCTAGAAACATTCAGAACTGACATGCTGAGGTATGTGTGCCCACACTTCCTGTGTGCCTGTCTTGTAGGGAACCGAGGCCCATAATTACTTACGACCATGATTTTTAGAGTGAGGTCAAACCTGGTGATGCAGGAAGGCTCTCCTAAGAAGCAGACAGAAGGCTCTACTTATCAAGGGTCCCATGGCTCTAACATCCATTCTGCAAGTCTTCTGTGACACAGTTTGTCAATGGTTTATATTCTCTTCTAGTACATTCTCTGTCTTCACGGTGATCTACATAGAAACATATATTGAATATATGTTTTCAAAACATTCCTTCCTTAGTAAGGGTGGGCATATAGACAGTAAACTCGGTATAGTTCATGGATTATTACTTCCCATCATCATTTCACACATGAAAATGCGCTACAAGTCCACCTTATAATGATGCTGCTTTGATAAGCATGTGTGTGCCTTCAGCATTCCTTATCTGGAGCATATGCATTTGAAATGATGATCCACAGTTAATCATTATAACACTTCATAAATTCTAGGAAATACTGTTTTCTTTTCTAAACATTTAAATTACTCAGCCGTTTTATGCATTAAAACCCAATTATAACTTAGTATGTCAGGGAATTTAAAAGCGATTCCCTGCAGGATCTGTGCATGACTATATTGTATCAATCATCATTTTAAACTCTGTCTAATAGAGACTTATAAAAAAAAAAAAAGAAGAGGAAAAAGTTAAAACTCAGAAAGACACTAGAGAAGACTCTGGTCACTGGAGCCTCATCTAGGAATGTTTGAGGAATGTGTGGTCAGAATGCCATTTTACCAATTCTGCTCAATTGCTAGATATGCATGTGGCTATCTGAGAGTTACAAAAGGTCTTAGAGCCAGAAACTAACTCAAGTAATTTAGTTCTCTGATTGTGTGTCTTTGTGTAGAGTATATACACGGCACACGTGTCTTTCCTTGTACAGAAATGTAGTTGATTACAAATGTGAATATTACTGCAACGCTTCCTGCAGCACATGTTGTAAAAGCATAGCCACAGTCAGTAGTAGTTTCGGATTTTCCAGACAACCTTCTTTTAATCTAATGCCTTGCGTCTTTAGATCTTATGTTTCCTGGTAGCTCTAAATACCTATAAACTCGATTGAGTTGGAAAACTTAAAAATTGGGAAGGGGTGAAGTTTGATGTGTTGACATCTAATAGGGAGTTAGAAGTGAAAATTAATTACATCGATTTGAGTTTCTTAAAAAATGAATGAATAGTATTTTGTCATTCTCCTTCTCACGTGAAAGCAAAGCTGTATTCAAGTGACTGAAGTGAAATTACAGAATTGCAAAGGGAATATAAAGATTTCTTTCCCAGCATCCCCACACCGCTGGAATGCTAACATCTTTGAACGTCAACTAAGAGCATGCAGCTACTTTATAAACATAACGGCAACTCTAGGTAGACTCTATTACTTCCACTTGAGAATATTTTTTTATATACTTTTACAGTAGGAAGTGCTGTTTGCATGGTGCATTAAATGTTGGGCTGTTAACCAAAAGGCCAGCGGTTTGAATCCATCAGCTGCTTTGCAGGAGAACAATGTACAGTCCCCTCTCATGAAGTATCCAGACTTGCTCTTTTTTGTCGCATCACTGGGGCAATCAGCTGCTTCACCATGAAGCTCAACATCTCCTTCCCAGCCACTGGCTGCCAAAAGACTCATTGGAGTGGATGAGGAACTCAAATGTGTACCTTTTATGAGCTGTGAATAGCCACCGAAGTTGCTGCCGACTCTCTGGGTGATGAGTAGAGGGGAAATGTTGTCCGAATCAATGGTGGAATCGACAAACAAGGGTTTCCCAGGAAGCAGGGTGTCTTGGAGATCTAGTGGTGATTCACCATGAGTCGGCACTGGCTTCAAGGCAGTGAGTTTGGTTTTGGTTTTATAAGCAACAGTGGTCTGGCAGTCTTTCTCTAGATAAAAATATAATTAAACCAATTCATCTCACTATTGTAAGTATATTAAATAGTGGCATAATTGACTATTAGGGTTCCAAAGAGTCTGCATTTACTACTACTACTTCCTCTTCTTATAGGTTAACATCATGGGCTCAGGCGAGGGTTCCTGGTTGAGGAACAGTTCTTCTGTTATTGGAAAAGCTAGGAGCAACATTAGAGTTGATCTTAGCCTAAGCTCTTGTTTCCATCTGAAATACCTTTGGGCTTAGGAGCAGAGGTAGACTTGAAGGAATTAAACACCCAGAAGGCAGAGATCCATGTCAAAGCTACTCTTTCCCATTTCTGTCAACCCCAGCAGCAACAAAAAATTAAAAATTGGAAGCAAAATCATTAGCATTAGTTTTTTGGTTTTTTTTTTTTTTTAGCATTGTTTTTGGAGCCCTGTCTCAATTCGAGATGATATCTTCTGCTTGGCGCCTAAGTTAAGATAAGCATCTGAGTTGTGTGCCTTCCGAGCAAATCTGGAGGGCTGTATTAAGGTTCCAAATGATAGGAGATTTACCAAGTCGAGTCCTACTTGTCAATAGCTCCTCTTGTTGAATATTTAAAGTTCAAGAGCTTTGTTTGCTTTGGTTAAGTGCTCTGAAGTGTTTCAACAGCTACTGGCCCATTTATATAAACAAATGAAGAAACACACTGATAATCCGTGATACCAGGAAGCAGCCTGAGTCTGAGGACCAGCAGACCCCTTGACGATTTAAAGCACAGCCGCCTTCCACACACCTGCCTAACTCATGCTGTTAAAGAACAACAGGTGTGTGCTAAAGCTCTTGGAGGGTTTAAAGGAAAGGACTGGTGACAAACGTTTTTACTCTTAAGCATGTAGTAACTTGTTCTTTAAATTTGTTGGTTTGCTACCAATTTGCTAAGCAGTTCAATGATATCTTGATGTCTGTATTTGTCTGCAGGAGACAGATTTTTCTTGTTATTAATCATTCCTTTTAGGCTTGAGATAATGTTAGAGAGTCTTGTGAATAGTTAGATTTTTCCAAGTCTTAGTTATTTTATATAATTTCTCATTTATTCAGACTTTTAGAGAATATTAGTATTTACTTCTTTAGGAAGCTGTGTTTATGAAAAATGACTTTACAAATTCCTTGGAAATAGTATATATATGTAATTCATATTAACTATGCTAAGGCTGAGTGTCATACTTAGTTATGCATAAACTGAAATATATTATACATCATGTCATCTCCTAAACAACCCTGAAAAAACTACATCTTCAACTATAAAGAGAAAGTTAGATGGTCTGATGTTGAGATCCTTGGAATATTTCATGCCAGAGTTTACAAATACTTGAGAGATGGGTGTGCTTGTGCTAATGCTATTCCATTTTATTCTACCAAGAAGTAGAGAGTTACTGGGGTGGAGGGGATTAGTGAGAAATAACTTATAGCTTATTCTCCATTGGTTTTCTCAGGCTGTAAAGTTCATAGAAGAGTGCCTATATTTCTCACTTAGAGTCACTGGTTCGAACCTCCAGATAGGTGTGACCATTGCATTAGCAGCACAAATCCCTGAGGACAGTGACACCATAACTCCCTTGGGAGTCCTTTCCATTAGAATATGGAAGTCAACTGCCTATGTTTGACCTTATCCATACACAAATTTCAAGGCAAACATTTTTGCCCATGAGCAGTTGTGTGATATTTCATGATGCCAATGACATGGACATAACAGACTTTACAATAAAATCTTACTTTTAGATTCAAAGGAAACAATGGAAAAAGGTATCTAGATTGGACGACAACAATTTCAAAAGTTTAAATCAAATAAGTAAAACATCCAAAATATTTTTTCCGGAAAAGATATATCTCTCAATAAAAAAGCAACATCAAGAGAAGGAATGTGGTCAGAAGAAAGGTAGACAGGATTTACTAGCGCAGTTAAAGAGCATATCTGACCTGGGAAGAGGACGTGGATAAGATGAGAGTGCGGGAGCAGCAGTTGACCAGGGTAACTTGCCAACCAATGATGACTCACTTGTTGTCCTCAGAATTTTATGAGAATTAATGCACGGATAGCTCTTGTGACCTAGTGGCAAGAAGCTGTGCTGCAATCCCAAAAGCATGGGGTTCAAGGCCACCAGCTGCTCCACAGGAGAAGGAAGGTCAGTCCCCCCCTCTGTGATTAATTGCCTCTGAAAACCCACTGGAGGGTCAGCTATAGGTTAGTTCTTACTCTATGGTACCCAACAATAACAACAATCCACAAATGACTGATTTCATAAAACCAAGTCAGGCTCTTTAGAAGCTTCTTACTCAGTAGTCAACCTCATTGCCATCAGGGTCTCTTCCAGCTCATGGGGAGCTCCCATCAGGTCACTGAGACTGTCAACGGTGATGGGAAGAGAAAGCCTATCTTTCTCCCTCAGAGCCGCTGGTGGATTCAAACTGCCAGAAGTACCTGCCTTTTAAAGTTAGCAGCACAATTCTGTACCAATTATGCCAGAGAAAGTGCCATAAAAGCTTCATAATGTAGTTTACTCATATATTTAAAATGCTTTGATAGGATATTAATAGCCCACTAAAGCTGGAAAGGGAAAATTCATGAAGTCATGAAGAGAGCAGGTCAATAAGTTTTCATGAATGAGTGTAGAATGTAAAGGTTAACAAGTCATATCTCTTTTTCTGGCCTATCATATATGACACCCTGAGATGTTGTTACCTGTGATAAACATTGTTGTGTTGTTATGTGCCATCAAGTTACCTGAAATTTATAGTGACCCTATGTACAAGAGCCTTAAACCCTGCTCTATCCTGTGCCGATTTCATTGTCTCAGACAAACCTACCCCCATTACCCAGTTACTGAATCAATCCATCTCATCTAGGGTCTTCCTCTCCTGCTCATTCCATACATCCTCTCAAGCATGACATCCCTCTCCGAGGACTGGTCTCTCCTTGTAACATGTCCAAAGTATGTCAGATGAAGCCTCAGAATCCTTGCTTCCAGGGAGCAGCCTGGTGTAGCCCTCTCCAGGATGCACCTGTTTGTTTTCTTAGCAGTCCATGGTATATTCAATGCTCTTCTCCAACACCACAGCTCTAAAGCATAAACTCTTCTCCTTCTATCATCCCTAGTCACTGTCCAGCTCTCTGATGCATAGCAAGTGATTGCAAAGGCTATGGCCTATATCAGGTGCACCTTAGTCTCCAGACTGACCTTTTTGCTCCTCTGTACTTTGGAGATGTTTGACAGCAGACTTTCGAGATGGAACTCATCTTTTACTTTCCTGCCTGCTGGTGCCGAGAGTGCCAAGCAAATTAAACCTGTTAACAATCTCTTCACTATCTATCATGATGCTGCCAATTAGCCCAGTGGTAAGAATCTTTGTTTTCTTGATATTGAACTTCAATCCATATTGAAGGCTGCAGTTCTTGACCTTCTTCAGCAAGTGCTTCAGGTGCTCCTCAGTTTCAGCAAGCAGGGTTGTGTCATCTGCATAACACAGATTGTTGCTGAATCTTCCTCCAATACTGATGACACATTTCTCCTCTCAGAGTCCAGTCTCATAGATAATCTGTTCTGCATACAGGTTGAAAAGGTATGGAGACAGGACACATCCCTGGCATATACCCTTTGCAATTTTGAACCATGCAGTGTTTCCTTGCTCTGTTCTGACAACTGCCTCTTGGTCCAAGTATAGGTTTTGCATAAGCATGATCAAGTGTTCTGGGATTCCCATTCTTCTCAGAGTCATCCACAGTTTGTTGTGATCCACATAGTCAAATACCTTTGCATAGTCAATGAAACACAGATAGACATTCCTCTGGTACTCTGCTTTCAGCCAAGATCTATCTAACATTAGCTACAATAACCATATTAAATAATTAATTAACTCTAGCAAACTTAGGTGGATGGTGACAAAGCAAGAGCCCTGGTAATGCAATGATTAAAAGTCAAATGCCAGCTGAAAAGTTGTTTGTTTGAACCTACCAGCCTGTCCGGAAGAGAGAGGAACTACTGATAGAGGAACACAGCCTTGGAAACCCTACAAGGCAGTTCACTCTCCATGTAGAGCTGGGCAGTGAAGAAGGATAACAGATGAGGAATGGATACCTTTGAGTTATGGTGTTGAAGAAGAGCACTGAACATCCCATGGATGCCAAAAGAACAAATAGATATGTTTTGGAGAAAGCTAGAATGCTCCTTTGTCAACGATGGCAAAGCTTTGTTTCACATACTTTGGGCATGCTGTTAGGAGAGGCTATTCCTTGGAATCATGCTCGGAAATGTGGAGGTTCAGTGAAAGAGAGGAAGACTCCTAATGAGATTGATTAACACAGTGACTACAGCAGTGGACTCAAGTATGTCAGATGTGAGGAGGATGACACAGAATCGGACAAGGTTCAGATCTGTTCATAGGGTTGCTGTGAGTCGTGGTCAGCTAGATGGTACCTAACAACAACCATAACTGTAGCGCTGTTATGATTTGGAATCAACTTGAAAGTACCCAACAACAATCACAAAGCAGTGCATTGTTTTAAAAAGCAGTAACTAAACATTGAATATACTCAACAGAGAATCTTAAAAGTAACTTGAACACCTGCTCAGGGTTGACACTTACTGGTGTATGCAGGGAGTTGAAAGAACTCCCACATTCTCATGCCAGTGCCTTGCGTTAAAATGCTCCCTGACTTGGGGACGTTCACTGGGCTACTATGTTGATGCTGTGTCATGGCTGGGACAGCAGAGGGTTTGTTGTGACTCAAGCATAAAGGATGTGAAAAGATGTAACGTTCAGTTTCTTCACCAGCTTAAATCAGCTTTGTTGTTGTTGTATGCCGTAGCATTGGAACCAACCCATAGCTTACCCTCCAATGGGTTTTTGGAGGCAGTTAATCATACGGGAAAGGACTGCTGGTGTCCTCAAACCACATACCTTTGGGATTGCAGTGCAGTTTCTTGCCAGTTGTTGTCAGAACTTCTATGCTTCTCACCATTCATCACTTCATAATATGTTTTCCCTTTATATTTTGTTAATGTCATCAAGTAGGAATGGTGAAATAGTCTCGAGCTCTCAGCTGATCTTAACTCTGGAAAATACAGTGGGCAGTGGAAAGAAATATTGGCTCATCATTGTTGGACTAAGGACAAAGAAGTGTTAACAAAAGTGTATAAGAGCTACAGTTTTGGATGCAAGAACATCCTTCCAGCTTTTCTGTCATTTAAAATGTTACCAAGCATTGGTTGCATGCTCACACACACACACACACACACACACACACACACACACACACACACA
>NW_006399840.1:8601876-8663877 GCF_000299155.1 Elephantulus edwardii | reverse complement strand
CACACACACACACACACACACACACACACACACACACACACACACGTTTATTTATTTATGTAATGGTATCTTGTTTCCTAAAAGAACTTCCCCCCCCCCCTTGGAGAGAGTCATAAAAACCTCTTTTCTCCTCCCATCTATTGTAAACAAAACCACTTGCCCTAGGGTCAGATCACACTTACGGCCACCTTGTGTGTGCCAGAGCAGAACTGTGGGTTTTCAGGGATGGCTTTTTCAAGTAAGTCATCAAGCCAATTTCCTGAGTGGCCTCTAGGTGAACTCGAACCTCCGACCTTCTGATTAGCAGTCGAACCTTTGTCACATATCTTCATATTCCTTGGGAATGATGGGAATGTTTGCTTCTAACATGTACTTGTTTGTTTCTGCGTGGTGTTCTGGAACCGTTGCATTGTTCTCAGAGCTGCAAGCTTGCTTTCTGTTACGGTCAATGTCTCAAATGTGCAGACACACGTATCCTCTCCCTTTTGTTTTCTGAAAAGGTGTATGTGTGGCATGAACTATGTCCACAACTGGTAGAACTGACAAACTCCAACAGTCAGCTGAAAAGCAGTGGATTTATCCACAGCAAAAAACACATGCAAAACTAGTTTAAAGAAATTTAACAATTAGTCAGTACTTACTAGGGGCAAAATGCTGTGTTCAAAACTGCAAGAGATAAAAATAATTGGAAAGAAGATCCAGCCTTTGCCCTGAAGGGATTTAATTCTATAAAAGAACTGCATATGAGGCCTAGGACTATGTCACAAGGCAGAATGTGATCTAGGACATGAAAGAGTTGCTATCAACATAAGCACAGAATCTAGAACAGTTGAATTGGATGATCGGGGTAGGAAAGACTCTCAAAGGCTAGCATGAGACCTTCGGGAATACGTAGCAATGTAAACAGTTTACTTTTCATGGAAAGTCTGTTTCTCTTGTTACAAGAACAAGATAGGCAGTCTCCTCCATAAAGATTTACAGCCTCAGAAACTGGCTGGAGCATCGCTGTGAGTCAAAACTGACTTGGTCTGTGGCAGTGAGGTTTTTAGTTTCCTTGTTATAAAATGTCAAATGCCCATTAAAGAGGGAAAAACAAACCCCCAAAAAACAAAGACAAACAAACCTGAAGAAGATCATTTTAGAAACCACATGGCTGGCAGATTGGAAACTAGAGCATAGGTGTATGTTGAGAGGCCAGAAGGAAAAAGACATAGCACCAAGCACCTCCTAGAATTTAGAACCGGATACAGGGTCTTCAGCTTACCCTTCTCTCTTGCTGTGTTCCATTGCATTCTCCCACACATACCCAGGCCAAACTAGGTGACACTGCTTCCTTCTTCTGGAGTTGTCTCTGTTTCTTACAATATTTAATAATGTCTGCAAGGCAACCTCATCCATCTACAATAGCAGGTGAACGTAACAAAAGCTTAATGCCCACCTTTAGCTCTTTATATTTAAATACAATAGTATATTTCAGTATCAGTCTAGTAATTGGTAATTAAATGGCAAAAAGAAAAATCACATTGTGATATCTCCCCCTTGAACAATGCCCTCTTCCTTTCCCCCCTCAAAAAAAATGCTATTTCAGGAGGTTTTAGTGAGATGAATAAATGTATTTCTTTTAACACTTTTGTTGTTTAAAAATGCTATTGTTTCATTTGAGGTGTGAGGAGATGTACTAACCTTGTCATCGTTGGTGAAGCGGTGCAGAAATGATAACTGTATAGGCATTTTTTATATAAAAATAGAGAAGAGCAGGAGAGAGACAACTTATTTAAATCTAGAATACAGTCAGACCTCATATGCATTGTTAAAAAAAAAAGCCCTAAAGAATTGCATATGGATTAGAGGGATGAATATTCTATTATTTCAGTCTGTTCTGCTGATCTTCTTATTGTGACTTTGTGCTTCAGAAATCTGCTAGGAATTTGGCTTTGCCGTGGTAGGCAGTAATTTTAAATGTGTATCAAGCACTTGATAGTGTATGATTTGCGTGCTGTTGCATTCCTCTTCCCTAAATTTTCCACCAATTTATTACTTTTTTCATACTGTTTTAATATTTCAGGATGATGAATATATACAGCATCATTAAAGGTAAATAAAAAATGCATGAAATTAAAAAATGGAATATTAGATGTTTCGTTGCTGTAATCCCTCAGCCCAATAGGAATGAAATGTCTCTGTTCTGTCGAGTAATCCCTAAACATGATTAGGGGCCTGGGAGTGTCCACACAGCCCACATAATATTTGTATCATCTAAGCCTATTTATGTAAGGTTTGAGTAAAAGTTGTTATTAGAAGACCTTTAAAACCATATTACAATTTTGAAAGATATACTTGCCTCTTAATCTTTCTTTCTTTATTATTTTTGCTGGAGTTGATGACAATGTTCTTAATTCCTTTTTCAGAAGACTATTACTGTACATCTTTTCCATTCTAAGATGATACATTGGCTAGTCTACTGAAATACATTTTTAAGACTGAGGATTGAGCTCAGTGGTTAATTTGCATCTAGTCGCTGTTTCTTCAAAATTTGTAGGGAAAAGAAGGGTGTCTCACAACTTGCAGACATTGTTTGATGTGTGTTTAGAGTGAAAGTATTTCAGAAATAGTCCCCTTTCAAATAAGTCTATTCTGTATTAATAAAGCTTCTACTTTTGTTTTAAGATTGTCTTCTATCTTCAGCAGCAATCATTAGCATTACTAGATGCTTTGCTATAAAATTGCTTAAATCAAGTTTTGATTTTTGACCCAGAGAAGGCAGAATTTTGTTAAGAGTGTAGAAAAAGAAATATTTTCTATAAAGCATTGAGAGATGGCTCCCATTGCTTAAATGAATTTTCAGAAAGATTGTTTTTTCTTTTTTAGCAAATCTTCATTGTTTGTCCTCTTTGGTATGGTTGTTGTTATTGTTATTGTTTAAGTGCTATCTAGTTGAATATGACTCATAGGTACCCTCCAATCTGACCCATGTCCTATTCTATGCCATCCTCATCATCTCTGATATACTGATCGCATTGCAGCAGTCATCCTATTGGTCCAGTTCATAGAGTCTTTTGCTGACCCTGCACCCTTCCAAGCGTGATGTCCTTTTCCAAAGAATAACATCTTCTAGCAATGTGCTCAAGGCGTGAGAGTTGAAGCTTCACCATCTTTGCCTCCAAGAAGCACTGTGGCTGTACTTTTCTCCCTGACATATCTGCTCTTTTGGTGATCCATGAGACACTCTGCACTATTCTTCAACACTACAACTCAAAGACACCAATCTTCCTTCTATCCTCCTGCGTCATCATCCAGTTCTCGAAAGCATAGCAGGTATTGTCAAATAGGTTCCAACTAATAGCAACCCCATGTACAAGAGTGACATGCTGCAATACAGATAAAATACAGCCTTGCAATCTCTGCTGTGCCTGAACCCATTGCCGTAGCCACTGTAGCAATATATCTCATTGAGAGCCTTCCTCTTTTTCATTGACCTTCTACTCTCCCAAGCATGGTGCCTTCCTCCAGGGATTGACCCCCCTCCTGATAACATGTCCAAAGTAAATGGGGCAGAGTCACATCATCCTTGCTGCAAGGATCATTTGGGCTATATCTCTTCCAAGATATATGTATTTGTTCTTCTGACAGTTTATAGTATACTCAATATTGTTCACCATTTCCATAATATTTAATATCTTACGATAAGGAGAATTTTAGCAAAAGAATCTTAAAAGTCATCTATGTTCTTTTTCTGCCTTCCAATTAGATTTTTTTTATGGATATCCGTCAGCTCTCAAAACAATGAACTTCCTTCAATTTTTGATCTAGATATTACATTTTAAAACTTTTATGTTTCAAAAAGTTTAAGTGTGCACCATTTGCACAATTAATCCCAACACATTACAGAACCAGGATAATTTTGAAAGTTTTACTCTTTTTCTCTCATATTCCTAGTGTTTTTGTTGTTTTCATGTGCCGTCAAGTCACCTGCAGCTCATAGTGGCTCTGTGTACAATAGCTCTGAAGCCTGTCCTGTACTGAACCAGTCTCACTGACTCCGACACACCAACCCCCATTGCCCCGGTTACTGTATTAATCCATCTCACCCAGGGTCTTCCTTTCCTGCACTATCCTTTCATCCTTCCAAGCATGATGTCCTTCTCTAAGGATAGGTCCCTCCTGGCCACATGCCCAAGTATGTGAGACAGAGCTTCAAAATGCTAGCCACCAAGGAGAAACTTGGTTACACCTTCTCCAAGATAAAACCTGTTAGTTATTTTGGCGGTCCATTGTATGTTTAAGACTCTTCTCCGGCACCAAAACTTGAAGGTATCAATTTTTCTTCAATCCCTTTTAGTCATTATCCAGCTCTCTGTTGCATAGCATGGCCTGGATCAGGTGCATCATAATCTCTAGACTGACATGTTGCTTCTCACTACCCTGGAAACGTCCCTGGCATCATTTACTTATTTTTACCACAACCATGTACTTCTTTTTAAGCACAAAAAGTTCTGTTTTTCTGTTCACTGCTTTCCCAGAGTCACGGAAATGGAAGACCAAGTATGTTCATGAAATCTATGGTTATGTGTTCAGTGGCCACACTTCTGGATAAACATCATTTACATGGTATATTTTAAAATTACATTTCTTACAGCACCCCATAGATGTGGTGTGGCCTTTCAAGTCCTTTACTCCCATTTTGACAAATGGGCTCAGATAGGTGAATCTGCGAAGTAAAAGAGGCATTCCCTTAGCACCGGTGCAAGTCAAGTTCAGCTGGTCTTTTCCAGCAGAGTCAGGTTTGAGCAGAGGTGCAGCCGTGTTGCTCCTTTATACTTTGCGAATGTACCACTTGATAGATGTGCTGTTGGCAATCATGAAAATCGTGCTCTAGAATCCAATTTCTGTGTGTTTGCTTCCCAGTGTGCAAAGGAAGAGGTGGCAGCAAATAAATGACCGATAGCGCTGTGGGTGAACTTTACCCTGGGAAAGGCATTTGAGTGCTGAGGGGAGCAAGGAGTGAGGGGCAAAGTTTTAAATAGCCTGCAAAGTTACGCTAGAAAAATGAGCCAGCAAGCATGTGCTTTCCTAATGGTTGTGTGACGGGGCTGCTTCATTGTGTTCATTTCAGTGGAAATCTGAGCCTCCCTCCACCAGCTGCGCTGAACCGTACACAAGCGTCTTGGGTTCAGCTGGCAGATAAAGCATTGCTGTGTCGCAACTACAGCGTGTGGGGCTAACAGGTCCAGCAAGCCCAGAGAGGATGGAGCCCGGGTGGTCCCTCTCCCAGGACAGGTGGCCTTGGCTGCCTAGATTCTTTGAGCTTGGGAGAGAATCCATCATCAAGCTCCAACAGGAGAAAGAAAATCTAGCTCCTTATTTTGAAGTGCTTCTAGAGTAAGTATACAGCAGATCTCGTTCCTAGAAGCTCTTCCAGCTAATTATTGCCAAAGCCCCTTATATCAAGAGCAGGGTCACCCATGGGTTAGACTCAGCCCTGTGACCTTGGACAATTTACTTAGCTTTTCTGTACCTCAGTTGCTTTCTTTTCTCTCTTCTTTCTTTCTTCCTTTTTTTATACAAAAAATTCTGATAATAATATTATCTGCTTCAAAGGATTAAACAAGATAATCCTTTTAAAGAGCTTAGCTCCGTGCCTGGCACATAGTCAGCTCAACAATACCTCTGCTCTGAATTTCTCTTTTCGAGGGTATGCAGAGCTATCCACTTTCTAAAAGGAGAAACTGAGGCTGTAAATCATGAGTGCACCACAGCCCACTTGGCCAAGAATAGAATCTGAGTTTCCTGGCTCTTCCACTATCATGCTAACCACTAATTTATGCTCCTTCCTTGCGTCAAGCCCTTAACATTCCTAGTCTTGATTAAAGTGAGGGGAGGATTTAAGAACATAATGGTGAGAAATAACCTCACAGAGATTAACTTAATCTGTTGCGTCTCATCCTGGAAGCTGATCATATTTGAAGTAAATAACAATCTGTTTTCAGTCAGCACACCCCGCGGCTAACAGACTGGATCCTTAAAATAGAAAGGTTTTTGCATTCTTGGTGAAGTTGGCAACATTTTCTTTTCAAAAAAATTAGTTATTTGTGGCAATTCTGTGGAGTCTTGGAAACTTCTGAAAGCATCTGCAGATACATTAAGGGGCTCTGAGTCTTGGGCTGAATGAGGTAAAAAAATGTTTACAGTTTATGGTGGCGAGCATGCTCCTGACTCTTTTGCCTTATGTAATGCAGAAACTCCTGGGATAGCAAAATAAGCACATTTGCAAAGTGAAGTTGACTGAAGAAAGTGGCAGAAATAGAACATGGTGCAGTTGAAAACCGCTTATTGAGCCTAGATGAGAAAAGATAGATGATAGGGACTCTTTATGCTGCTTCTGTTAATATTGAATCATGTCTACATCACAAATTAATTTTCAAGTTAATATTTGTATTTGATTAAGCAATGAGTCAGTAATGTCTTTAAAGAGGGGAAAAAAAAGAGAAGTAAAATTCACCAATCATTTGACTGGTTTTGAGCAGGTGATTCCCCAAACAAGTAAACAAAATAGTTTGTGTATGCAATGGTATATAATTCATCTCCCTCTAGACTGTGAATTTTACTCTGCAGCTGGAATTCTCTTTCATCCTCAAACTAAACCCTAACCCAGGACAGGCCTGCTGCTCCTGGCCATGCAGCAGTCAGTCTGCTAGTTTGAATTGATCACTATCAAGTCAAAAGTATCAAGCCCAGTAGCCTGCCTGTTTCTTCTCACAAATGACAACAGCATTGTGGTGGATAGAGATGGGACTTTTTTCCCTCTCTCCCTCTTTTATCACAAAGGAGCAAAGTCTTTTGGGCACATTTACCACTACTTTCAGCGAATAATGCAAAATGGGAAATAATTGAGTTGAGGAGCTCCTGGGATATTAGTGGTGCTGCGGGCAGGAAAGCAAGCATTGGAAAATAAATGACAAATTAGTATGCTTAATCTCTTTATTGTGAATCAGATGCCACAGCAGAGGTTCATAATACATTAATAAACACCAGTTAATGCAAGTGAGATACTATGCCTCAAATTCAAAGAGCGATAAGAATACTTTCCCAGAGGAAGTATTGTGTTTGTCATACAATTTCCCCTTCACTAAGTGGGGCTTTGAGGTGCAAAGCCAAGAAAATGGTAATAACTGTTATATTTCTGTGTGGTGAATAAGCATTTGTGGACTGTTTTATACATGCTCACATGTCCCTGCTTCACTATACATCCATGTCCTTCAGAGGTGCAGGGTTTTTTTTGTCTTCCCATTTTACAGATGAGCCACTAGAGGCTGAGAGAAGTTAAACAATTTCCCAAGTGTGGCTTGGCTTCAAAATGTGTATTATTTCTACTTCATCATCCTACTTATGTAAAAAGGAGCTCATGGATGGAGGTAAGGGGCGAAGGAAATAGGAAAGATCTGGAGTGAAAAACAACGTATTTGAACTTTGTAAATAAACCAGTATTTTTTTAAAAAGGAGTATGGCCTAGTGGTAAGAAGCTGTACTGAAATCCCAAAGGCACACAGTTTGAACCCATAAGCTGTTTCCATGGAGAAGGGTTGACATTCTCCTCCGGTGTGATTTTCAGCCTCTGAAAACTTGCTGGAGGGACAACTGTGATTCTTTCCAACCTGATGCTACACAGCAACTCATGTGAAATAAAAATCTATCTTATATCCTCTTCTCAATAACCTGCATAATGCAAATGACACAACCTTGCTTGCTGGAAGTGAGGAGAACTTGAAGCACTTCCTGAAGAAAATCAAGGAATGCAGCCTTCAGTATGGATTGCATCTCAATGTCAAGAAAACAGAGATTCTTATCACTGGACATGACAACATCATGATGGATGGAGAAGAGATTGAAACTGCCAACAATTTCAACTTATTTGGATTCACAGTTAACATCCTTGGTACCAGCAGTCAGGAAATAGGAAGACATATTGCACTGGAAAAGTATCAGTTAGGGACTTCTCCAAATTATTGAAGAGTAATGATGTCAGTTTGAGGACTAAGATGTATTTGATTAAGGCCACGGACTTTACGATCAAATGCTATGAATCTGAGAGCTGGACAGTAAATAAGGTTGACAGAAGAAGAATTGATGCCTTTAAGTTGTGGCATTCGAGAAGAGCACTGATTATCCCATGGATGGCCGAAAGAACTAACAGATGTGTCTTGGAGAGGGTGCAGACAGAATGCTCTTTGGAGGCAAGAATGATGAGGCTTCATCTCACATACTTTGGGTATTTTGCTAGGAGGGGCTATTCCTTGGAGAGGGACATGATGCTGGGAAGGGTATATGGTTGGCAAAGGAGAGGAAGACCCTCCACCAGGTGCATTGACTGGTGACTGTCACAATGGGCTTTTGTGTGTCAGGAAGTATGAGGATGGCACAGGATAGAACAGGTTTCAGATCTTTTGTTCATAGGGCCGCTATAAGTTGTACTCAACTCAATGGCACCTAACTACAACAACATCTTATACTCTGTCATAAATATTTTCTGATATTCTCTGAATTAATTCATGTTTCCTGGTAATTAAATGCCATAAAAGCTTGATGTTGTAAAGGCCGCCTTCATATGAACCCTTAGTATCAGTCTTAACAGTTTGCATACAGAAACTGAGACACAGAGCTGAACCAGATAGTTCTCTGAACATCCTTAGCAAGCTTTGTGCCCGTGTCTGTTCTGGACACATTGCTTCTAGCTGATTATATCATGTGTTTGCACAACAGCAGCACCCAAGTTACAGCTTCCTTCTTTAGAATCTCCAGAACATAAGTCAGTCATCACAGCTCAGGGGATCTGCCAGGAAGTGGATATCTTCATGATTCATCTATCAAGCTTCACTCTGATTACAATTACAGTTTATACTCTGCTGCTCTTAAATGGGTACCTGTATCATGTTGTGGTGTGCTAGGTAAAGTGGCATTTTCTAACTAACCTCAAACTTGGTACAGGGATGACATGTCTGTGTATTTATGTAAGCCCTGTCCTCACTGTTGATACAGCATAGAAGATAAACATTCATCATATGCTTAGTGACTGATTGACCAGAAGGGCTTGGACCAGCCGTGATGCCTCTTACTGCTTCAAGGAGTAAGAGATCAATTAGGATGTTGCAATGGCTGCATAAAGGGAAAGAGGGGGCTATTTGGTTAAAGTCATGGAGAAGAGGAATTGAATCAAAAAAGATGTCCAGAAGGTTACAACTGCAAAATTAGACTTATATTTGAATCAAAGAAATAATAAAAGCTATTTCTAAGAAAGCCCTGACTAATGAAAGAATGACTAAGCATAGCACTTAATAAGGAGGGCCAAATGAGTTTACTTAAGAGTGTCTATACACACAGAGGCAAAAATGTTTGGTCTCTTTAATGTTGCTTCAGACAGAATCTACTGTATCACAGAATTTTGAAGCTGATGGTCCTACAAAAATGAATTCTTTTTACAAAATTATTAATTTGGCCAGTGGTCTCTTTGTGAGGGAGCAGAAAGTGGAGAACATGGCAGAAAACACTGTCAAGGGGATGACATCACACTGTCTGTAACATTTTTTGCATCATATTTCAGCAGAAATTTGTTACTATTTTTTTTAATCACTGTAGTTACTTCTAACCCAAATCAAAACTGTTGTTGTTCAGTCTAATTTATATGTATGCTTACGAAGCTGAAGGACTGTGCTAATGGTGGCCTAGCCTAGTGGAAGTTGAACTGCTAGCCCAAAAACAGCTTTTAATCCATCAGCGGCTCCTTAGGAGAGAGGTGGGCAATCTCTTCCTCTGTGATTTACAGCTTCAGAAACCCCGTATGAGATCATCTATGAGTTGGAGCACATTCATCAACAGCAATGAGATTTTTTTTCTCTTTTATTTGCTCCAGCCAGAGCTGTCATTATTACCTAATTACGGTGGAACTTCCAATCGTGCAGTTTCTTTTGCTCTTGGCGGCAGGCATGCAGGTGTCTCTGTTGTTGCCATTGTCTTCACAATCACAGATTTTGTGACATGATTCTAGTCCTTTAGGTACACCACTGAAGTAGTCTTTATGAACCTTTACTAATAACTCATTTTTTTAGAATGGATTAGGAATTAAAGGAAAAGATATAATATTTTTATAAAGAGTTCTGATCTGTTACTAATAGTTTTGTGATTCAACGTAGGAAGATTTTACTAATTTTGTTGTCAGTATTTGTATAACCTTAAAAAAAAAACACCTATATTTGAGCAGTCAGCTGTGCTTATCACAATTATTCTATGAGATATATTGATACTATACATGACTAAGTGATCTGTATGGTCTAGTATGGAAGAAAGATCAGGGGCACGGGGGTTAAGGTGACCATAGGAAACCTAGTAGTACTCCTGAACTCAGTGGTCAAGGTGGACACAGTTTGCTTTCCCTTTTTTCTGTTTTATTCACTTGACTTTTGCAAAGTACTTATACAAAAGCAAAAATGTCCCTATTTTTTTCAACAGGAACACTAAAGAAATTAAAGAAAAAGTTTCAAAACCTCTAAGAACGTAACATCTTTCTATAATAACTCCCTTCCACATGTTTTAGTATTCAACTTGATTGTTTCTTTCAGTGTCTTCTCTTAGAAGTGGGGTCTGGAGATCCAGGGTAATTATGCATCCTACCTTTCTAAAGACAGCCGGTTACTGTTTTCTCTAAATAACCTGTGATCATGTAATGGATAAACAGTATTAGCTCTGTCTTAATGACCCCCTGGTTGGACAGGGCCCTGTGGGGTGCCAAAGCCAACTCCTGGGACCCTGTTTTTTGTTCTTCATTCCTCAGTACTACCACAAACACTATTTACGTTTTGCTTGAATAGCTTAAACACCATTTTAGAAGACTTTAGATTGCTTTTGAACATATTTGAATGCATCTTTAGCCATCACTGGGCTTAAAATGGAAACCCTTTTTTCAGCTTATCTATATTAAACACCTGTAAAAATCAATGGTACTGTATTTTTTCCCCTTATAATGCTCTGTTCCTTTAACTAATGCCAGAAATAATGCACAATTTATTCCAGCGTGCTCTTTTTCCTTTGCCTGATGTTCTTCCGTAGTAAGTGGCACAGTGCATAAGAACTCACTTCTGCTGACTTCATAGTAAAATTGCTGGGTTGATGTTGAAATTCAACCAATTGCACCCTAATCCTTAAGAAGAAATGTGCTGTCTCCCCTATGATTATTGTCCATCTTCTTCATAATGAATATGCAGAAAGTTTATTTTATTTTATTGCAAATTTACACGCTAACATAAATGACCAATAGGAGAGGTTAGAATGAACTACTGATGGGGTGGGTTTTTTTTTAGCATTGTTATTTTTTTCCTAAAATCAGAAGTCATTACATTTATATTGAAAATATTGAGTGGTTTGTATGAGCTTTCTGCCAAACTAAGATTAGTGTGCTGTAGCCCATTACAAATGTGGAAGATTGACCATTTTTTATGAGTTAGAATAAAAAATATGATAATAATGTCTTCTCATCATCATAAAGAGAGATGATAATGACTAAATGAAATATTTATATTATCTCATTTTATTTGATAGGTTCTATCTTCTCCCACACCAAACACTTTCCCAAGAAGAACTATAGCTTCATCGTTAATAAAAAGAAACCCATGTATAATTCAAGTTCTGCACATTTGTGTTAATAAACCTAGTAATCCTGATGTTTTACTCATTTTTATTTTCTTATCTATCCTTCAGTATCTGAAATGTGTTTATGCCTCTCAAAACAGAGTTTGATAGTCTAGTATACTGTTATTTTGTGTTACTTTTGACAAACACACACATGTTGTTGTTGATGGCCTTCGGGTCGAGCATGACTCCTAGCAACCTCATAAACAAAAGGCCTGAAGCCCCTCTACAACTATCGATATTTATCAAAGTTCATAGAGTTTCCAGGGGCATGTGGTTTAGGAAATGGATGTGTGTGTCATCCCATATACCTGTGTTTATGCATGTATATACTCCATATATTTTATCCATGTGTGTTATTCCATAAGTATACACACAAATGTGTATATATACCACATATGTACATGTGTATATTCAATAAGGATTGAGGCTCAATATCAAGAAGACAAAGATTCTTGCTACTGGGCCAGCTGGCAGCACCATGGTAAATGGAGAGGTGATTGAGGCTGTTAACAGTTACAGCTTGTTTGACTCCGCAATCAACATTTTTAGCAGAAACAGTCAAGAAATCAAAAGATGAATTGTACTGGGAAAATCTCCTGTCAGGGACCTCTTCAGAATACTGAGAAACAACGATGTTAATTTAGAGACTAAGGTGTGCCTGATCCGGGCCATGGTTTGGCAATTACTTTCTATACCTAAGAGAACTGGACAATGACTAAGGATGAAAGAAGAATTGATGCCTTTGAATTGTAGTGCTGGAGAAGAGTGTTAAACATATCGTATATCACCAAGAAAACAAATAGGTTTGTCTTGGAGAGAGTGAAACCAAGTTTCTCCTTGGACGCTAGGATTTTGAAACTCTGTCTCACATATTTTGGGCACATGGCCAGGAGGGACCAGTCGTTGGAGAAGGACATCATGCTCAGAAAGAGGAGGGACAGCACAGGAGAGGAAAACCCTGGATGAGATGGATTGATCCAGTAACTGGGCAATGGGAGTAGGTGTATTGGAGTCAGTGAGACTGGCTCAGGACAGGGCAGGCTTCAGAGCTGTTGTACATAAGGTGGCTATTAGTCACAGTCAAGTCGATGGCACATAACAACAACAATATATAAATATGTGTATATACTCCATATATATGTAGATAGAGATATGCACATTCCATATATATGTGCATATGTCCTATGCGGCACCATCAGTGGCTTCTTATTGTTGTTGATTGCCTTTGAGTTGAGCATGACTCATAGCGACCCTATGAACAAAAGGCCTGAAGCCCTTCTACAACTATCAATATTTAACAAAGTTCATATAGTGGCTTAGTGGTAAGGAATTGTACTGTCAATACAAAGGTACATGGTTCACATCCACCAGCTGTTCTGTGGGAGAGACACATTATGCATGAAAAAGTGGAGCATGAGTGAAAGAGAGGAAGACTGTTAGTGGGAAGGACTGACACAGTGACTGTAGCAAAGCGGTCAAGTGTATCACAGATAGTGAGGATGGCACAGGATAGGACACGGTCCAGATATATTGTTTATAGGGCCACAAACGCCAACTAACAACAATGTATATTATATACCATATACCATATATATTATATATTGTATATCATATATTAAATATTACACATTATATATTATATACTATACATATTGGGTGTGTGTATATATATAAATATAGGTGTGTAAATATATTGTGTGTGTGTTTATATATGTATGGTGTGTGTGTATATATATAACCTGGAGAGAGGAAGAAAGGCACCCACGCGTCGAGGACTCTCTTTCATAGGGTCGCTATGAGTCGCCTGCGACTCGACGGCACCTAACAACAACAACATATTATATATAATACATATTTATATATATACACTTGTCTGTATATATTACATGTATATGTGTATGTTTCGTATCTATGTCTCTCTGTACATATTCAATATATGTATATGTTTCATGTAGATATATATTTATGTCTGTTAGGTGCCATCAAGTTGAGTACAATTCATAGTAACTCTGTGGACAACAGATCTGAATCCTTTCCTATCCTGTACCATCCTCACAATCTCTGACATACTTGATCCCATTTCTGCAGTCACTGGGTCAATTCACCTGTTAAGGATCTTCCTCTCTTTCACCACATATTCTATATGTATATATACGTGTGTGTAGGTATATGTATATATTCCATCTATACACTATGCCATTTATGGCTAACCAGCACACTGTGCATGCTAGTCTGTGTCTTTAAGGTTCTGTCTTCTCCCTCATATACTATCTTACCTTCTTCCCAGGTGACTTGTTCTAGACTTTTATGTTTTCTGTGAGACTTAGAATGCAGAAATCCTGACATAGACCCTCTAAAAAGCCACATAAAGCTTACTTCTTGACACATAATACTCGGAGCCTAGATATGGCATGAGGAGGAAAGGGTTTCTGGTCTCTGAACAAGGGCATCCATCCACGCACACCTCATCGTAGCTCCTGAATGTGAGGGGCAGAAACGCAGGCCCGGTGACCCACAGGAAGGAGGGTGGGTGACTGGGCCCTGCCGCTGCTCTGTTTTCACTGCCACAATCTCTCTTGAAAGACTTGAAGAGCTCCCAGGACCAGTTTTTCAATGTGTAGCTGTGTCATGCTGCTTTCATGTGAACTGAACTTTCCCTCCCCGCTCCCTCTTCAGCCCCCCCTCCAGCTCTCTCTCCCTGATTCCCCATGCTCATCCCATTGAAGTCAGAGAAAAGAAAGAAGATTTGAGACTTGCCCAATTTGTTCTGACATAAAGAGATGTTTAGCTCTCTGAAAGGTGGTGGAGGGAAGCCGAGTGCCTGACCGACATTTCAACAATGTGTCTGCAGGGACCGCTCACACAGAGGCCCTTGTCAGTCCTCCGCCTGTCCTTCTTGAGAGGGGACAGTCCCACTGGCTGCAGCTCTACACCTTGTTAGATCAGGCCGACAGTGACACAGCTGTCAGTTCAGCAGGAAATGTTCAGGTTTGCTTAAACCTAAAGGCATAATTTCTGAGTAATCTTCATTTTGGAGGGAGGGGAGAAGAGTGCCCTATATTCTGAACACATTGATTTGATTTGTTTTACTTGTGCTTTAAAAAAAAAAAATTCTAGGATTCAGCACAAAAAAAGTTTTTATCCCCCAGCATTTCTTAAATCTTTAATCTACCATCTTCAAATGATAGACATGAAACTCATCGTACTACTTTGTAGTAGATGCTACTTAGGGTCTCCAATTTCTTTTGTTCTCTTTTTAATGATCAAAATTGGCGGACTGGTGTGTTTTCTTATTACTAAGCAGTCAGACCCATTATTCACTTCAGATATTACACTAAAGTTGGAAAACAAGCAGGAAAAACAATTTCTAAGAGCCTGATGTAGTTAGAAAGAGTAGATGCTTAGAGCCAAATATTTAGTTCCGTGGTCTTAACTTAATTGTGTTTTATAATTAATTTTGACTTGTCATTAACATAAGAAAAATGTACAATGGGCCAAAAGATATCCAATTTGTATGTTGTTGTGAGGACTTAATTGAGTGATTTGTAAGCCTAGCATAGTGGCTGATACATAAATAAGAAAATATATAAAAAACCTATATACAATCTCAGTGTTTGACAGCTACTAGTCACTTAATGACAGTCTCTTCTCTTTATTCCCTTTTTGGAAAAAAAACCCCACCAACTTTTATCAGAATTATGTAAAAACAAAACAAAACAAAAACCCTTGATGTTATACAGAATGATGCTATGAACTGAGCATTGGTTAGGTAAGAATCAAACTGGGAGTGAATAATCTTACAAGCAAATGACTGCACTTAATACCAAACCTGATGTCATAGTTCAAAATTGTTTTTATTTTGGATTTATTGATGGTATGTAATCAAGACTCATTAAAATCTCTGGCTCTGGTAGCAAGTCATTTGCGTGGACTTAGTCTCATCCCCATAAGTGACTAAAGTTCTAGTGTAGTGACATCTTAGATGATCTGGGTGCCTTAAAGGAATCATAGCACCCAAACACAGGCATTTCTAGTTCCTGTTATCTAAGGCTATTAATTGAATCTGTCTTCTCTCTCTTTCTTCTTGCTGTTGAGTTGGAACTGACTCAGAGCTGATCCTTCACTGGGTTTCTAAGACTGCAAATTAGAGTCTTAATTTTCTAAGATTGCCAATATCCATGTAAGGAGATTGACTGATCATTTATCCCTGTCAGAATTATTACTGGATTTGAACTGTCAGAGACAGTAGGCCTTTTGGCCAGTGAAAATCCTTCTTGAGTAGGCCGTGAGAATTTCCTGAAATGCCCTGAAAAACATTCCTACCTGAAAGCAATGCCATTTCCATATCAGGGCCAGTGGAGGAAGATGTCTCCACTGGTAGGGAGAGTGCATGAAGTACATTTCTAAGACTTCACTCAATTGTGGCATTCTGTCACCTTCTTACCTCAAAATAGGAGCGTGGCAAACACCACAGCGTCTCCATGCGCAGCTGTGATATTTGTAAATTTCTTTCGTGATCTCGTGATCTCATCCACTAAGTTCATGGCTGTCTTGGGCTTTGTTGTCTGTCTTGGATTTAAAGGGATTAGAATTGTGCCTGGCACATTGAAAGCTCTAGAGCCAGATGGTTGTTGCTGTGTATCTTCTAGTCAGAACCATCCTATAGCTGACTCTCCAGTAGGTTTTCGTAGGTAGTAAAGTGTACGCGAGGAGATTGCCTGTCTTTCTCCCATGGAGCAGCTAGTGGTCTTGAACCGCATACGTTTGCACTGGCAGCTCTTTGCCACTAAGCCATTACAGCGGCTGTTATTACAGCGGTGATTACTGCCTGGTAGTTTTTAGGCAGCCATCAACATCTTCATTCTTGCTTCCCCACCCATTCTGTTTGAAAACTCTAGTCACAATACATGATATATTTTTATATTAGCAACAGAGATGCTGTTGAAATGGATTATTCCTCATCAGAAACACCAGCCATCTGAGTCCTGCCTCTTACTGTCAGCTCTCTGTACCCCCAGGGCTTCTCACCCTCTATCACCAAAAGAAGAGATCTCTATTTCAAAAGGGAATGTCGTGCACACATCCGTTTCATGTGCTCTGTTCTACCTCTTAAGCATAGTCAGAAACAAACCAACCAAAAATTATGCCGGAAAATGAAAAGCAAATGAGGCAAGCAAATCCAGTTTGCAAACAAAACCGTGCTGATTCAAAGGTGGTGTGTTTTACTCCAACTTCTGAGGGCTGTCACATTATATTGGCCTTCATTCAACTCCAGGCCCTCATTCAACTCTGAGGGCTTTGCTTCATGTCTCAAGAAAAGATTGAAACAATAAAAATCATTTCTGAGTGTTCAGAAGATGACGCTACAATTCTCCTAGAAGATGGGGGGCTGCTCAAAACAGTCAGCTCAGCTCATTGCTGTAGAATCAACTCAGAGCTGATCCACCAGCAGGTTTTTGGAGGTTGTAAAATGCATAGGGGGGAGATCGCCCATCTTTCTCCTGAGGAATCACTAGTGGATTTGAGCCTCCAGAGAGGCGCTACTTTGAGTTTGGAGCATACCTCCCTAAAGACAATAGCACCAGACTTCGCTAGTGGGACAATAGTATTGGAATTTGGGGGACTTCCTGCATGTTCTCTAGTCTAGCTTGCTGAGAAGCATGTGAAACTGTAATTCAAGGCTGCCATGAATTTGTTTGATGCTTGTCAGCTCCTGACTCTAGCTGCCCCCTGAATTATTCAGGTTCAAGAAATAAATTGGTTCCTCCGCCAAGACCTTGGAATTGGCCATCTAGCACATCTGAGAGGAAGCCGTGGATGAGTTCTGGAGCTCTGGCTTGATCGATAGGAGGTGCTTACTAGCCCACAGGTGCCCCTTATGCATTCCGTCTCCACCATGGTGAGGTAAAGGCAATCATGTCATTTGTTGATGGGCTTGTTCTAACTAAATTTCAACTGAAATTAAAAAAAAAAACCACACACGAGTGCCATTTCTAGGGCAGCCAGGTGCCATCCAGCCCTCACAAGATGGCACAGCGAGTGGTACCCTGAAAAAGTCTATGCCAGGATTTGTTTTGTCTGACTCTGTATTCTTTCCATTCCCCTTTACCGGGGACTTATTAACTCTGCGAGTCGAGTAACACGCTGGGGCAGGATGAGAGGGAGGTGGATGGTGTTGCAGCCTGCCCATCTGCCTGACCTTGCTGGCTGAGTATTCAACTCAAGTAGTGGAATTAAAATTTTCTATTATTTTGCATTGTCATGCCTTACTTTGATAAGCACAAAGAAATGTAAATAAAAAAGACCTATTTCAAACCCTTCTGTACAACCTTTTTGTTTTATGACAAAAGACAGTTAATTAACATACTAGCAGTAAGCAGCCTTCCCAAACTCATGCTAATTATGTATTCTGTTGACCGTGACTCTAGTCATAAGGTAATTGGCTTGCAGCAACATGACATTTCAAATCATCTCTTGAAATTACATCAAAAAGCCAGCCTGTTTTGTTTTGATAGGGGAACAATCAATTTGATAAGTGGTAACACAGCTCATTGTTTCACATTAATTAGACTAATTGCTGCATGTTAGCCTCTGAAAGAGACAGAACTTGGAGAAGACAAAGGCTGTGGCCTTTAGCATGCAGTGCGCGTGATGGTTCCACTTGCTTGCACATACTGCAGGCAGAAAACAGAGCTGTTAGGAGGCAGCCTTGTGGGAGGCTGGGTGTTAACAGTGGTTTGATGTGTTATGCTTAATATACTGGCTTTCAATTATAACATTCAGGTGCCAAGTTCCACAGAGGAAAAGAGTCTGAGAAGGAGCCTTTTCCCAGCTAATCAGGCTTGGTTTTCAGAGAGTTAGAAGTCTTTCCGTCAAAACTCCTAAGCTCTTTGCCCCTGCAGGGGAGGCCTTACTCTGGCCCTCTGGAGTATTCTGCCTAGAAATGCCTTTTGAGAGGAAAATAAATAAATACATACATACATACAGCCACAACTAACTAATTGAGCAAAACCAAAACAAAGCACAATTCCAAACCGAAAAGGATTTTGTGTTTCCAATTACAGAACAGTGTTCTCACTCAGAGATAGCCTGTAGCCTTTCGTGGGAAGCTCACCCTGCAGCTCACTTTCACACACTGCACCTTGGATGGTCCTCGAGACCACCTGTTTGGCCAAATTGGACGGCATGATCTTTGTGACAACAGCACGTGTCATGCTCAATTGGCAGCGAAGAGAAGTTCACTTGTGACTCACTGCACTTCTGATGCTCACATTGGTTGAGGAGATCTTGTTACTGGGTGTCTGATGCAATGGAACAGAGCTCTCGTCCAAGTTTGAGGCATCATCCAGCACTTAAAAAAACCAAGTGCCCTGCGTCTGCCACTCTGATGCTGTCTAGTTATCCACATGCAACCACAGGACCTGGCTAGCTAGCTAAGCCAGCGTGCAAATCAGGGGCCTGCTGTGTGTGTAACTGTTTGTGTAGATGCAACTACTATAGATCAAGTGGGAAGTCAGTGTAAATATTTGTATCTGCCATTGCATATCACCGAATTAAGTGAGGCTAGATGAAAATTATCTTGTTGGTTTGGGACAAATTTGGACTAAGAGACAAAGTCCTAACCAACAGCAGATCCTGAAAACTGCTGCTACCATCTGACTTATAGAATAGTTTCCCATGCCCACGATTTGGAGAAGACTCTTTTGCTTCTCACTAGTTGCTTCTGCTATGCCAGGAATGGTGTTGTCTTTGAACAAGAAGGACAGCAATATGTAAATATAACTGATTTTGTTGGGTTTTTTTTTCCTTTCATAAGATACACAGCTGCATCATACATCCCAAAATTGTAAGTATCATATTCTGCCATTTGTAAATGCTTATGGGCTTTCCTTGAAATTGCAGAGGGAAATATGACAGCACAATTTGGAGCTGGCTCAGAAACATTTAAACTAGAATTCTTTGCTTCTGTTTGTGAAGGCATTTCTGGTGGGGACCTGGGAGGGAGTTGGATGTTTGTAGGAAGAGAAAACATTTCAGTTCTTTTTCTCACACCCTCAAAGGGCTGAACCTTGTGCAGGAACTTCAAAGCACAAATTTGTGCAGCAGGTTTAATTTGTTAATTTGGGGGCGGGGGGGAGAAACCACACCAAAAACCAACCACCAAAAACACAACAAACTGTTATGTGGTATAGCAGAAGCAAGCAAGTAAATGATTGCGCTTACATGTGAAAGAGTCTTTCAATTTTAAAAAGATACAAAGATTTGTGATTCAAGTGTGCTAATGTGCTATTTTCCCTCTAAAAATTTCAAGATTTATTCAGAAGGCAAATGATGGGGGGGATGGATCAAGATTGAAACCCTTAGCGTGCCATTTAAGTGCTAGTTCCACTTGCCTGAGCACAAGTTGGAAGCAGCTTTGTTAGGATTCAAGCCCACACCCTCGCTGTCAGTACTGTTTCGTGTATAGTCAAGTCCCACTCGGGGCGAGCAAATCTTTGCTCAGTTAAGCAAGCGTCAGTCACTGGTAGCTTGGCTGCCGGCCCAGGGTTGTTAGGCTTTTCCATGCTACACCTGAATGAGATATTGATGAGACATTGCTACTCAAACAGAGTTGAGCAAGTGGCTAAAGAAAAAAAATAATAAATTGTCAAGGGGCTGACAGAATGATTTTGAAAATGTTAACTTACACTTCCAGTACCCAAACAGAACAAGAAGACAACTGCTTGCTGGTTACACTATTTGCTTAGATACTTTTCTTTCAGCCTGCAGTTACTATATTTCCCCGCCCCCCTCTCTCAAATAATTTGCCCATGTAAATAATGCATAGAAATGAGAAAATGAAACAAAAGCATTCTGGCATGGGCAGCGCGTTATTTGCGTAAAGATACAATTTGAATGGGAGTGGTGGTGGTGTGGAGAGGTACTGGCAAATTACTACCCTGTATGAATCCATTAGCCAGCTACTTGCTTGCTTTACATAGAGGTCTTCTCTGGCTCTAGCTGCATCATAAAAGCTCCTCAAAAGAAAACACCATGGTTTAAAGTTACAAGATACAGTAGGTAATTTCTGCTGAGAAGGAAAATAAAGATCAAAGAAAATCAGGGACATAATGAAGGAGTAAGCCATGAAGTTGGGGTGTTTTTAAAATAGGAATGGCTGACAGAGCTATTAATTACACAACACATTCTGAGCTACAGGCGGGGGTTGTGTGAGTGAGTTAAGACTAAAGACAGACACTTGACAGAAAACATTACATAAAGCTCAGGAAAAAATATAAGAGGCTAAAAGCAAAAGTAAAGGACAGCTGAAGAATTTTAGTAGATAATGAGACTCTTTGGTTTGGACTCAGATTAGTGTTTGACTGTGACTGCAGTTCATACTGTCATTCCTCAGTGCATATCACTCACGGCAGTAGATGGATTAGGACTCAAGATGATGAACACAAACACTCTTGCTACCCTTGTTTTAAGAAATTGTTAATTGAAGTTTCAATGGGAGAAATCAGAAGTTACTAAAGAATGGACAATTCCAATACTTCTTTTTAAAGTTGATCCAATTGTCTTGTAGTGTATATGAGCAAATTTGATGCTTGGTTTCTCGTGGAGATCACCGAATTTCTTCTTATACCTGTGTCTGTGTTGAGAAAGGATGGGTCTAAGAGTGTGAATATACTGCTCCCTCCACCTTGCCTTCTCACCTGTGAGATTTTAGGAGACTTTCTGTCTGAAGGGGAAACCCTGGATAGTGAGTGCTGTTATCCAAAAGATTGGAGGTTCAGAGGTGCTTTGGGACAAAGGTCTAGAAGTGTGCTTCTGAAAAAGCACTGAAACCCATTGTTCTACTCTGAAATACATAGCTCACCATGAGTTCGAGTCCACATGATGGCAGCCTGTACTGGTGTGGTGTGATAACTTGAAATTTCTTCCTTTTTAAAAATTATTTCAGCTATCTTTCCTACTACCATATGCTTAAATACCTGACTTCACAGTCTGTGGACTTCCATGGTCTAGCAAAAAAAAAAGAAAGAAAAGAAAAGAGATATAGTACAGAAATAAAAATCACTGGTGTTTGGTTGTTTTAAGTCATTATTGAATTGCTGTGCACCCTTGAATTAATTCTGATTTAGAGCAAACTTGTAGGCTAGAATTTATCAGCCCTCTAAGTTTTCCTAGGTTGTAAATCTTGGTTAACATCACAACACTCTGTGGATGAGGCCACCAGAGTGGCCTCACACTTGGATTGTAAATCTTTATGAAAGCAAATTTCTAAATCTTGATTTCCCAGGGAGCTACTGGTGAGTTTGAACAGCCAACCTTTCAGTTAGCAGCTGAGTGTTTAATTATTGCTCTACTAGTTTTGTTCACTGTTGAGTGTTCCCTGCATAATACCAGGCATTGAGGGAATACATTAAGACATAGACGATCAATTTTCCTTTCAATGTTACATTAAATCTCATAAGGTTGGTTTTATAAACTCCAAGTGGAGATTCTAACATCTACGTGGTAGGGTTTCAGAGAAAATTAAGTGACTGTAAAGCTCAAAGATTGTTTTTTTAACAGGCAGAACATGTCCCATGGTTGGCACTGTGAGATATGTTGTATGTCTGTCTTTAATAGTAACAGTTGAGTAGAAAATTTTAATATTTTCTTCTAATATTATCAGCAGGTTTCAGGGCTATTGTACACAGGGTCACTATAAGTCACAAGCAAATTGATGGCACATAATAATAATAATAATTATTAGAAGATATTAGATATTTGGAATACCTACTATTCCTTCATGTATGACCTAGAGAGCTATAAAGGAACCCAAGGTTAGGTTCTTTTTCTCACTTAAATCCTTTTCTTTTGCCATCTTAAAGTTCTTGATAATCTTGAATGAGAGTCCCCACATTTTTCTTTCTACTGGGCCTCAAAAATTCCATAGCCTAAATTAAATATAGGGAGCCCTGATGGCATAGTCCATAGGGAATTTTGCAGCTACCCAAAGGCCATGCTTCTCTGGCCATTCAAATCCACCAGCACCTCCATGGAAAAGAGATGGACAATCTCCTGTGTGCTTATAGCCTTGGAAACTCAATGCAGGGGCAGCTATGAGTCAGCTCTGACTTGACAGTAGCAAGTTTTGTATTTAAGTCCTAAATGTAGTTGTATAGTTATTTGATTTTACCCAAAAAATTGGGTAAAACATGTATGTGTAATTTATGCTTTCATACATAGATTTCTTTTTTCCTTTTGACTTCTTGTTTTTACGCATGAGGAGTGGCGTCCACTTCCATAATAGCTTGTCTCCGGAAACCCTATGAACCTGGAGAGAGGATGAGAGACACCCAAGCGTTGAGAACACTCCTTCATAGGGTTGCTATGAGTTGCCTGCGACTCAATGGCACTTAACAACAACAACAACAACAACATTATATTTCATACAATCTTGCATTTACACCATATTTTGTTCACATACATTGTGGGGATTTTCATCTTAAAATCTTCTTACTAACAAGTACATTTCTGAAAGCACCTAAGCCAGACTTGTACTATCCAAAAATTCTTGTTTCTTTCGCAACCATAACTGAATGTGTGACTCTGTATGTATAGTTAATGGGTCTGTTGCAAAATGTTTGACATTTCAACAATTTCTTTCCCTGGCTACAACTTTTATTGTATACTTAAGCTAGATTTTGGCATTTTCAAGCATAGAACAGCCACTCAAATAAGTCTTCCTCTTTTGACTTTCAGGTAGTCACTTGAGTGTTGTTAATTATCATCAAGTCAATTCCAACTCACGGAGACCCTATTGGTGGGTACAAAATAGAATTGTGTTCTGTAAGATTTTCAAGGCTGACTTTTTGGAAGCAAGTCACAAAACTTGCCTTTGAAGCCTCTCTGGATGGGTTCAAACAGCCAACCTTTGAACTAGAAATAAAGCACTTCACCGTTTTGGAATGATGTCCCCACTTGTTCTACCACTCTGCAGCTCTTACTTCCCTTTCTTCTGAACCCCATTCCTATAGTGTGTGCAATGCTGTTTCTGTGCCCTTGCCCACCTTCTGGGGGAGAAAAGCCTCACTTAGCTTCCTCTAGGTAGGACCCTTTTCTTGCTTGGGGCATGCTTACAGCGGCTTGTTGTGCATTGATTCTAACCCGTGGGTCACTGTATTGGACAGTAGACTCTTCAAGGGGAGAGGCTATGTCTTCCTCATACCCATGTTCTCCTTAGTGCTGACGTAGATTTGGTATGTAGAGTTTGTTGACTGAATAAATGAGCAAACCAACCAAGTACGAGAGTGGTCCAGAATACAACTAACTCATTTTCACATCCTCTCTATTATTTCCTAAAATGTTTCCCTACTTTCATGTTTACATAAACAAGTAGTTTGCCATAACAGAAAGTTAGAAATAAAACAATTCTGTGCAACAATGAATGAATGAAAATCCAACTTTTCTGTAAACTTTCCTTAAAAACACACACAAAAAAGGGAAATCAACTCCTCAATCTCAAAAAATGGGGGCAAAATAAAATAGATCTTATTGTATATACCACACAAAATAAAATGCTTCCAGTGATTCCTTGTCTAGTTGATAATATTTTATGACCTTAAGCTCTTATGCCAAGGTCTTAAAGTCTGTTTGGTTAGCACTGGTGTTTACAGAGCCGTGTGTTTGTAAGTGTTTAACACAGAGACCCATAAGACAATAGGGAGTTCATACTGGCATGAGTTTGATTGTGGACAGAGATTTGAGTCCATAAATTCTGTGAACAAAATGCTTAATTTGTGAGCATATGCTATTTTCTAGAGAGAGTTCATGGCTTTCATCAGATCCTCAAAGGAGTCTGTGGCCTAAAAGTAATTAAAGAGGACTGCTTTGTTATTAAGATCTGTGCTTGAAACCCACCAGTTCCTCTGTGAGAGAAAGATGTGACAGTCAAGATTCTGTAAAGATTTACAGTTTTGGAAGCCATAATGGGCAGTTCTGCTCTGCGCTATGGCGTCACTATGAATCAACATCTTTTGAGCAGTAAATTTGGGGGTTTGGCTTAGATATGTCAATTTGAGAAAGTGATGTTTTGTATTAGAATACAATGTTGTATATTATCAGTTATAATTTCTTAAGTAATATTCCGTGACTCTTAGCTATGTGTGCCCCAAGTTATGAACTGACTGTTTTGAAGGTGTATGTCTTAAACTGGTTGGAAATACTTGTGTTTTCTTCCCTTCTCGAACTTAGTGGCATTTTCCTTGCTTCTCTCTTCACCTGACTTTTACAAATTCTTCAGTGTGGAGAACTGCACCCGGAAAGGACAGATGAGAAGACGTCTGTGCCATTGGCTACTTAGTGGTGCATTTCTTTTGTTGTTCTTGGTTGTGTTTAGAATTCATATCATTGATGCACTAGGGGCATTGGTGACAAGATGTTAATGGTTTTCTGACCAGGCAGACAGCTGTGCTGAGAGGTGTTAAGTTTTCAGTAAAATCATCTGTTTTATTAGTTCAAATTTACCTGCAATGTTAGCTCACGTACAAGTGAATTATAAGACTGTTTGTCTCACCTTTGGAACTTTTGTTTCCTCCCTTTGTTTTTAGTGCAATTTTGCTTGAAAGGCACTAAGATTTCCCAACCATCCTAAATAAAGATACTTTTTGTGTAACTATAAGTTCTTTTTTTGTCCCTTCTTCCCCTCAAAATATTACATGGCCTTAGGGTTATATAGGGAGTTTTGGTGGCCTAAGAAGTGGTAAGAAACTGCACTGCAGTCCCAAAGGCACGCAGTTTGAATCCACCAGCTGCTCCATGGGAGAAGGAGCAATCTCTTCTTGTGTGATTTATTGCCTCTGAAAACCCTCCAGAGGCTCAGTTATGTGTCAGTTCCAACTTGACAGTATTAAACAACAACAATGGGCTAAAAAAAAAGTCTTGGTAGTGTTATGCATCAGAGAGTTGGACAATGACCAGGGAGGATAGAAGGAGAATTGATGCCTTTGAGCTGTGGTGCTGGAGAAGAGTATGGAATGTACCCTGGACTGCCAAGAAAACAAACAGATTGATCCTGGAAAGGGTTAAAGCAGGCTGCTCCTTGGAGGCAAGGTTTCTGAGGCTCCGTCTAACGTACTTTGGACATGTTGTGAGGAGAGACCGGTCCTTGGAGAAGGACATCATGCTTGGGAGGGTGGAGGGACAGTGCAGGAGGGGAAGGCCCTCTATGAGGTGGATTGATTCAGTGACTGGGATAATCGGGATGGGAGTGTCAGAGACAGTGTGATTGGCACAGGACAGAACAGAGTTTAGGGTCGCTATGAGTCGCAAACGACTCGACGGCACATAACAACAACAACAAGAAGTGTAAATGGTTAAGCACTTGTCTAGTAACCAGTAAACTGACTGTTCAAATCCACTCAGCTCCTCTATGGAAGAAAGACTTGATCTGTTCTCATAAAGATCACAGCCGAGAAAACGCAGGAAATTCTGCTCTGTTATATGGGATCACTGAGTCAGATTTAGCTCCATGGCACTCTACAAAAGCAAGGAGATACATATCATAATAGATCATCCTAACAGATAATGAGGGCCAGTTAAGTGCGCTCTTAAAAGATAATGGGAGCAAAATGGTGGTCTTGGGGTAAGAAACTGCACTGCAATCCCAAGGGCAAGCGGTTCAAATCCAACACATGCTTGAGGATGAGCAGTCTCCTCCAGTGTGGTTTACTATTTCTGAAAACCCACTGGAAGGTCACCTATGAGTTGATTGCAGCTCCACGACAAATAAGAATAACAAGAGATAAGGGAGCCCAATTAGTGAAAAATAGAATAATTCTACTTACCTTTTGTTTTATGAGTATTATAAGAATGTATGATATTGTAGGAATTGATTAGTAGAAGCAAAATTTCATCTTTTTGGTTGAGATTTGTCAAAACTTATATTGACATAGAAACTTTATGGTGATAAAATGTCCCCAATATTGGCTCAATCTATCATTCTGTGTCCTCATTCCCTCACTTCTGAATTGTTCTACTTCCTCCTGTCCATCCAGAGACTGGCTGGGAAAATCAAGATTCTATAATCTTGTACTTGCTTCTCTTATATCTAGATCAGTCCTCCTCCCTAAGTAAGTTGTAGAGAGCAAGGACCAGTTTCCTTTGTACTGCTCAAAAATCCTAGTGTAATCCCAGAAACACTTGAATGTTTTTAAATTCTCCCTGATTCATTGATTAGGATGGCTGTCCACTACCCAGAGGAATCAATCAGTTACACTGTTTTTCTGTGACTCTGCTACAATCTCTAGGTAGTTAAAGCTTCCTGGGGGAGGGGGAGAGGTTTCTTTCCTGAAATGCTTTCTAAATATGGCAGAAATGACAAGATCAGGATCACTGCATAATGGATAGAAATGACACTGGTCCAGAACATAAAATGTATAGGAATTAAAATCCATTTCCTTTTTATTACAAATTCTAAGTCAAGAGAATGCTTTATTACCATTATCTGTGTTGCAATGGTATAGGTATTTAAATACACCACTTAAGAATAGCTTGTTATGTTATGATAGGGACAAAGTAGTACCAGTGGTCAGACAAATGGAAATAGTGGGGAAACAAAAAATATACATGTGAAATAAACCCAGTATTTTAATAAAGAAAAAAAAGAATAGTTTGTTAACATGGAAATTACTTATATCTATGGGCTCAAGAGGGAGCACTGGTAGCCTAGGGTGTAAGACGTTGACCTGCCAACCGAAAGACAGGTGATTCGAATTCACTAGTCACTCCTTGGGAGAAAGATAACCAGTCTTCTCCAGTGCAATTTAAGCCTCTGAAAACCCTCCAGGGTTCAGCTGTAAGTTGGTTCCAACTCCACAATGAGTTGCTGCTGTTTTATTATGGGCTTAAGTATATCAGCAATTGTGAGGATGGTGAGGATGATGAAGGTTAGGACCAGGTTCAGATCTGTCAGAGTGAACTCAGTGGCACCTAGTAACACTAGCATCTCCCTCCTGAGTCCATCCGTTTTTCTCCATCTTCACTCTTCTTGCCTTAGGCCAAACCACAGTCACCTCTGAGATGAACTTCAGCAAATGTCTTCTAACTGACCTTCCTGAATTCATTCTTGTAGATGACATATATTCTACCCCACCTATGTAATCAACAAAGTAATATTCTCTGCCAGCAATTACACTTTACCTGTTGTGTTTGTTGTAGGTGACCTTTCCTGATTTCCAAGGGCCTCCTTTGTCTTTGTCTCCAGCACTCACTCTCCTGTAGTCCTGGCCTTACTTCAGAAGATATCAGAGCCTTAGGACTCTCTCCTTCTGTGTTCAGTGGTGTCTCCTCGCTTCTCTGCTCCTCCCTAGGAGATACTTCTGATCGCCATTCAGATCTTAGCTCAAAAATCATTCCCTCAGGGTGGTCTTCGAACCCTCAGAAGCCATGTCTTCTGGATGTGCCTTTGTATTCCTAACAGGTGCTGTAACACACATTATGTATTTGTTAAAATATTTGAGAAGAGGATAGATGGAAGAATGCTTAAGGTGTCAGGAATCATTCATTTTTCTTTGGTTCAGTGAAAATAGGGCAGGGCTTAGAGTATATGATTTGGATCCTGGTTGTATTAGGTTTGATTATTTATTTATTTTTTAGTGGGAAAGATGTATAAAATAGAAAACAAGGACAAAACAAGAATCAAAAGAATTGCATAGAGTTTATGTAGGCTCTTAGCTCAAGAGGAGGCAGAGCATGGTGTCCCCACCCCGTTAGTGTGGTCTTTGTGTAATGATATCCTTCTAAAGAGTGAATGAACCCTGCAAATGTAGAAAGGGAATAACTTTACCCAGGAGAAACTTGGCATACCTGGGACAAGCCAGGTCAACACCAGTAATGGTGAATCTCATTGATAGTACGTACTCTCAGTAGATGTGAGGAAAATGCCACTTTGACTCTGCTGTGCTCTTCTGAAGACTCTCAAGTCTCCTAATGAGGCCAATATCAGACCAATCCCAGTTGAGACACTTGGTTAAATATCTGATCAGTCTCCCTCAAAACTGTCAAATTTACCAAAACATAAAAGCCTGGGTAGCAGTTTGTGTCGCAACGCCCTGGTAAAGTGATGAATTGAGTGTTTGTCTGTTAACCAGAAGGTTGGCAGTTTGGACCTACCAGCTTCTTGGAGGGAAAAAGAGGCATCAGTCTGCTCTTGTAAAGATTAGCCTTGGGAACTCTGTGGTACTTTGTCCTGCAAGGTCACTTTGAATCAGAATTCTTGATGGCAGGGGACATGGAGTCAGGACAATTAAATAGAATGAGATCCTGGAAAAGAAAAAGGATGAAGGAAATGTGTATAAAATGTGGAGTTTAGTTAATAATGTGTCAATATTGGTTCATTATTTGTGGCAAATGTAGCATGCTAATGTAAGATCTTAATGATATGAGAAGCGGTGCTGTTTATGGGAGCTGTGCATTATCATTATGACTTTTCTATAAATGTAAACTATATGGAATTAAAAAGACTATTTTAAACAATGTGACAATAAAGTTGTGAGGCTGCATGATCAGAAGGCAGCTTTGTTGTTTTTGTCGTTAGATAGTGTCAAGCCAACTCTGAGTCAGAATAGCCCTAGTGCAACAGATGTAAACCTTGCCTGATCCTGTGCCGTCCTCACAAACTCTCAAATGTGTACGCCACTTGAGTAGTGTGGCTAAATATCAGAGGGATAATCTGTGATGTGTAGGGTTGTGGTCGTTAGGAATTGTGGAAAGATTTGGGGTGAAATCACATGGTAGGGTTATGGAGATGCCAGGGGCTTCTGGAAAAGTGACTCCATAGGAAGAGAAGAAAGGAAGTTGGATTGAAGCTACAAGAGAGTAGAGACCAGTGAAGGGTTTCCCCGCAAAGATTTATAACAGTAACATGAACTTAACCTGAATTCATTGATGTCCGCTTAATTACAACTCCGGACAATGTCATACATTTCAGTGTAGAGATTCCTTGACCTCAAACTTCAGACACAGATCTTCTGCTGTTCTGCAGAGGGTAATTTGAGTGGTTGAGTCCAAACCACTGGTGCCACACAAAGATGTCATCTGTAACATGTTGTTGTTGTTGTTGTATACTGTTTGAGTTGGAATTGACCCTTCAGTGCATTTTCAGAGGCAATAACTTTGCACGGGAAGAGATTGCCCATCCTTCACCCACAGAGCACCTGGTGTTTTCAAACCACATGTTTTGGTTTGTTTGTCAGTAAAACTTCTTACCACTAGGCCACCAGAGCTCCCAATTCACATTCTTAGCAAGCTATCATTAGCAATTATGGTATTAGCAATCTTTGTTATTGTTGATTCTTTTTTTTCCTTCTCTAGTTCCTGTTGAGAGAATTAGAGACACTAGTGAATTGAGTTTTTTCCCCTCTTAGACGTTTGTATCCATAAAGCATTGTTCTTTGGAGCCTGATCTTGTAGGTACACTTGTTGTCTGAGGGTTTTGAAGGACCCACACAGGATGGTGTAGGAGGGTTAGCAGGCTTTCTTGAATGTCTTCCTTCTAGCAAGATGCCCTTCACTTCTGTTCCTGAAAGACCAGAAACAGAATCTGAGCCTCTCAAGCCCATTTTCCCCACCAAAGATGAAGAAGAAGAATGATGTTGTTATAGTTGTTATGTGCTATCGAGACACTTATGACTCATAGCAACCTTATGAACAATGGCTCTGAACATTGCCCAATCCTGAAGTTCCTCCCCATCTCTGACACTCCTGGCCCCATTGCCATAGTCACTGTGTCAATCCATCTCATTCAGGGTCTTCCTTTTCTGAGTTGACCATCTACCCTTCTAAGCATGATGTTCTTCTCCAATGATTGCTGCCTCCTAGCCACATGCCCAAAGTACATGAGACAGAGCTGCAAAATTCTTGCCTCCAAGGAACAAACCGATCTCAGGACAGACCTTTCTGTTCTCTTGGTGATTTATGGTGTGTTCAATACTCTTCTCCAGCACCACAACTCAAAGACACTAATTCTTCTCCTGAAGAATAATGACTATGATTTTTAAGGAGTAAGTAGTGAACCTGGGAGACAGACTTTCACTGGCTCTGCTCAGGTGAAGGCACCTATTTCACCTCTATCTTATACCCTTACCTTATATACAAAACCAGCCATTCCTGAGTTTTGGGGATTTTTGTTTGGGGCTTTCTCACTGTATATACATTTACTTTGCACTCCTTGCAACTCTCTTTATCCTCTTACAACTTACTTTTTAAGTTCATGTGTGTAGTTCCAATTTACGTAAGTGTCCTCTGCTCATCAAATATGGACAATATATTCCATTTCTCCTACTTTGAAGTAAATAGTATTTGAACCAAAGGGGACAGAAAAGTACCTTCTGGAAATCAAAACTTGAGGAGTCAACATTTAACATTGCCTGTATTTTCTTTATATAGGTGTGGTAAAGTTTTAAAAATAGATGCTAAAATTTAATGTGTTAGTTTTATTATCATGTGTAGATTTTTATAAAAAAAAATAGATGGGCATTGAGGAACAGAGTTGCCAATTTATTTTTCCAGTGAAGCTGGTGGTTTTAAGGTTTAGTCCTTAGAGCTATTACTTTATGCCTTTGAGGCAGTGCTTACATTTTTGAGAAGTAAGCAGTCTGTCAAGTGAGGCAAGAATCAAAGCTTGTTTCCTGGAATGGAGCTTAGGTGAACCCGAGACCCTTTCTTGTACCAATCCTTTCAGTTCTTTTTTTTTATTATTTCTTTTAATATTTTAGTGATTATTTAAATAACAGGAATAAAAGTGATTCTAGTTCTTGGCTTCTGAGCAATATTTAAGTGTCAGCTAGTATAAGGCAGGGAGAGGAGACAGCTTTCTCTGAGTCTTTTCCTTCTGTGAAGAAGGCTCGATGTTACCCGGGTCCACGGTCCCTGAAGAAACAGCCTGTGCAGTCGCACAGAAATTATTTCCGAGTAAAGTGTTGTCCTTTGTATTTCATGTAACTTGAACTTTTCTTGGGTAAAAAAACCCTTCCAACTGTGCTGAGCAAAACCTTAACTTTTCTTCTTTCTATTCAGTGAATCCTTTTCATTAACTCTCTCCAGCTATGACTCCAATATCTCTCAGAGGAGATTCCAGTCAAGAAATGAGACTTAGCTGTTAGGGGAGAAAAAATGTTGCCCAGTTAATAAATGTCAGCTCCACAAGCACACCTCCTAAGAGGTTTCCAAATGGATGCATTTTGATTTCATAACGAAGGAAGAGGTTCAAGCTTCACTCAAGGCATTAGCAAAAAACAAGGACCCAGAATGGAATTCCAATTGATATGTTTCAATAAACAGATGCAACCTGAATGTGTTGACTAAACTATTTTAAGAAATTGAGAAGACTACCTAGTCAATTGACTGGGAGAGGTGATCCAACACAATGTTGAAATTATCAGACAACATCATTAATATCACAGGCAAGTAAAATCTTGCTGAAGATTATTTTAAAATGTCCACAACAGTACAACCACAAGGAACTTCCAGAAATTCAAGCAGGATCAGAAGAGACCATGGCATGAGGGATAACTCTGCTGATGTCAGATTGGCTGAGAGCAATGAATATCAGAAAGATGATTATTTATATTTGATAGACATACAAAGGCATTTGCCTGTGTAGATCACAAAAACGTATGGCTAACATTGAGAAGAATGAGAATCCCAGAACAATTAATTGTGCTCATGTGAAACCTATTTCAAGTCTAAGAATTGTTGTCCAAACAAAACAAGGGAACACAGCATAGTTGAAAAATCAAGAAAAATGTGTGTGAGGGCTGTGTACCCATTCTCCATACCTATCAATCTATATTCTGACAAATCATTTGAGAAGCTAGACCATATGAAGAAGAATGTGGCATCAGGATTAGAGGAAGACTCATCAACAATCTGTCTTATGCAGGTGATACAAAGTTGCTTACTGAAAGTGAAAAAAACCTTGAACTACTTGCTGCAGAAGATAAAAAAAATTATAGCCTTCAATATGGATTACATCTCAACATCATGAAAAGAAAAATCCTCACCACTGGACCAATAGGCAACATCATGACAATGGACAGAAGATTAAAGGTGTTGATGATAGCATTTCACATGGATCCATAATCAACACCCATAGTAGTAACAGTAAAAAATAAATCAGTAATTGTGTTGCATTAAAAAATCTGCTACCAAAGATTTGTCAAAAGTGCCAGATAACTACAGTGTCATTTTAAGGATTAAAACACACCAGATTCAAGTCATTTCACTTTCTTCCTATGTGTCTGAAAGTTGGACAATGAATAAGACAGAAGATTTGATGCTTTTGGTTTGTTTTTTTTTCTGGTCTTTCAGTCCTTCATTGCCGCATCATTCTCTCCACCCTCCTCCCCAGTTTGTTCTTCTTCCCCGCCATCCGAATGTCTGTTTTAATTGTCCAATTGCCACAGTGCTTGTCAAAGTCAGTTCTGATTAATCTCCTTTGTCGGTGTGTCCTTTGCCATTCCCTATCACTCCTCCCTGAGAGAGACTTCACCCTGATTCATAAGGAAAAGGGGATGGCGTATTCTCTTAGCTACTTCCTGCTGAAAAGGGACGCTGTGGGTTTCAGGGTGAAGATCTTCTCTCACTACTCTAAAGGGCTACTCCTTAAGAATAGAAGAACGGTAGGAGGTATCTCACTCCCTGATTTCAAATCCTACTACACTGCCGTAGTGGTAAAGACAGCATGGTACTGGTACAATGACAGACACATAGATCAATGGAATAGAATTGAGAATCCAGAGATCAACCCATCTATCTATGGTCAACTGATTTTTGACAAGGAGATGAAATCAGTGAAGTGGGGAAACGACAGCCTTTTTAACAAATGGTGTTGGCAAAATTGGAAAAATATCTGCAAAAGACTCAGGCAAGACCCACACCTCACTCCATACACAAAAACCAACTCAAGGTGGATCATGGACCTAGGACTAAAACCAAGGACTATAAACTTCATTACAGAAAAGCTAGGAACAACACTAGAAGTCCTAATCCACAACATAAACAGTCTTCCCAGTATCCTGGATTTGATGCCTTTGAATTGCAGTGTTGGTGAAGAATACTGAATGGACTGTCAAAAGAATGAGCAAGTCTGTCTTGGAGGAAGAGCATCCAGCGTGCTCCTGAGAGGCAAGGATGGTGACACTTTATCTCACAGACTTTGGGCTTTATTTATTATTATTATTATTTTTGTTTTCCTTCAGAGGTTAGTTTTTGTAAAAACTCATCATGCTGGGAAAGGTGGAGGCTTAAAGAAAGAAAGGAAGGCCTTAAACAAGACGAACTGATGCAGTAACTGTAACAGTGAGCTAAGGTATATCAGAGGTGGTTAGAACGGTGCAGGATAGTTCTGTTCGTCATAGGATTACTATATGTTAGTATCAATGGGATGACGCCTAACAATGGCTATATTCCAATAGAGTTACACCACCTCTTTATGTAAAACTGTGCTTTTCCAATTACAAAGCATAAGAGCACAGGACATGGTAGATCTGAAGAGTTGGAGAGACACTCAAGTATCTAGCAGAACTGACTCCTGCTCGTGCATAGATGCTGAAAAGGTACCCTGGGGTGTCCAGCAGGACTGACTTGTGCTACTGCAGGTTGTAATTCTCACTGATACAAGCTGAAAAGGCCTTTGGTCCCCGATTTACCCCATGATGTTACATTACTACAGAGACTCACCTTCAGGACTGTGTCCCCTAAGCCATTTTGCTGTCCCAAGCAAGCCCCGCAGGAGTTAATTTCTTTTACACTTACGTCAGCCTTTAGTCTTTCCCATCATGCTGTCATGTCTTAGCGGGTGAGGCCAAGTTTGAGTTTGTAATCATGAATGCTTATAAGGCAGGAGGCCAAGGCTTCCTAAATTGCTCACCGGGCTTCATTGTAAATTTATATTGAACTCTTAATGGTGAAAGCATTTAAAAAAAATTGGAACTTCCGAAATGTGATCTCATTTCAGATTTTTTCCCCTCTTCTATATTCTTTGGGTTAAACCACATTATTAATATTTTTTTTATTAAGCCAGAAGTCTGAAAGTGTAATTGTCATTGGATTTACTTTAATGACAAAAACGTGAAAGAGATTTTAGGCATCCTGCTACATCTAAAGATAAATGAGATGTAGCTTCTGTACCAATACCACTTGAAAGTTGGAAAATTAAACAAACCAAACCCCAAAAACTTTTGGAGACTACTCTCCATTATTCTGTGTAGAAATTTGTCCCAGTGGGCAATGGCTTCTACAACAGGAAGTGTCTATTATCTCACACTGTAATAATCTGGAATCTCAGGGCAATTTAGCTTTGTGGTTTAGGATCTATTCTGTGCTTCAGTCTTTGAAAGGCAAGCCAGCACTGTAGAATTTGTTCCCAAGCTCAGTCCATTGGTTGTTGGCTACAGGGCTCAGATCCTTATAACATAGACCTCTCTATGACAGATTGCATTAGGTAAGTCTGCTGTCTGAGACCTCTCCAAAGTACTTCAGCAGCAATGTCAGTTTAAAGACTAATGTGTGCCTGATTCTGGCCATGGTCTTCACAAATACTTGCTATGCATCAGAAAGCTGGACAATGACTAGGGATGATAAAAGGAGAATTGATGTTTTTGAGCTGTGGTGCTGGAGCAGAGTATGGAATATACCATGGACTGCTAGGAGAACAAACACGTTTATCTTGGAGAGGGTGAGCCAGGCTGCTCCTTGGACTCAAGGATTCTGAAGCTCCACTTGAGATCTTTGGACATGTTGCAAGGAGGGACCAGTTCTTGGAGAGGGACGTTGTGTTTGGGAGGGTGGAGGGACAGCGCAAGAGAGGAAAACCCTTGATGAGATGGATTGATTCAGTCTGAGGTAATGGTGGGTGTGTCAGAGGCAATAAGATTGGCACAGGATAGAGCAAGTTTAAGGCTGTTGTACAGAGGATGGCTATGAGTCACAGGGAATTCAACAGCACATAACAACAACAACATGAGGCTACTTATGCTCTGACAGCCAGCTCCTCCCAAATAAATTATATAAAAGAGAAGAAAAGAAATGAGTGAAGATGAAAGCCAAGTGCCTTTTATAGACTAATTATGTAAGTCATTTTCCACCACTCCTGCTGTGTTCTATTGATCACAATGACCAATCCTGGTGCAGTGTGCTAGTGGAGATATGCAAAGATATTAATATCAAAGGTGAAAATTATTATGTTCTATCCTGAAGGTTTACAATCACAGCCTTTTAGCCTAATACTTAACCACTCATGTTTTAAGATCAGTCATGAAGCAGCGTGATAAAGCTATCCTTATTTTGCGGGGAGAAGAAAAAGATGGGCTGATTTACAGGTACGGTCTTAGACATGGAGGATGATACATGTCAGCCAAAATGAGCAACAGCTTCAGCTGTGTGTAGGAAATGTCCTGTATAGAGATCCTGATTTTGTTTGTTTATTTAACAAAGAAGCTTGGTAGTGCAGTGTATTGTGTATCAGACTACTAACTGAAGACTGTTAGCAGTTTGAGTCCACCAGGCACTCCCCAGGAAAAAGATGGGTCATCACATCTCATAAAAGACTATGGGCTCGGAAAACTCAGTGGAGGGCCACCATGAGTGAGAATCAATTTGAGAGCAGTTGGTTTGGTGTTTGGATTATGTTCCTATCAGTAGCAGACTAGGGAATAAATCTAGAGGAATTCTATTCCCCACCAGGACGGAGATAGTTTATAGAAATGGAAAAACCACGAGAGGCTGTTTTTGAATATTCCCCTCATGACCTCTATGATGAAGCATCAGAATTGTCTCCAGGTGAGCACTTTTTATCTCTGCACCACTCTATTTGCCTTAAACGCACCTCTGTGTTTAGGAAATATATGCAGGGTTTGTGGTACGATAATCTAGAGAAAAATCCCTGTCAGTGCATTTACAAGAGGTTATTTCTGATATGGCTTGAAGTACCATAGTCCACTGCATTGCTGTTATTGTGTACTATAGAGTTGGAGCCGAGCCTTAGCTGACCCTCCAGTGGGTTTTCAGAGGCAGTAAGTCACATGGGAGATTGCCTGCCTTTCTTCTATGAAACAACCAGTAAATTCAGATCATGTGCCTTTGGGATTGCAGTTCAGCCTCTTACCACTAGGCCGCCGGAGCTCTCTATATACTACTACATGTTGTTGTTGTGGTGGTGGTGTACCATTGAGTAGGAACCAACCCATAGCTGACCCTCCAGTGGGTTTTCAGAGACATTAAATCACACAAGAGATTAGCCATCTTTCTCTCACGGAGCAACTAGTGGATTTGAACCACAAGCCTTCGGGATTGCAGCACAGAATCTTACCAGTAGGCTACCAGCGCTCCCATAGTCTTCCTCCAAAAGGTAGTTAATAGATTTTTTTTTTCAATCTGAGGATATACCCTGGAGAAGTATGTGTTGTCCCTATGCATAACAGCTCTGAAGCCTGCCGTATCCTGAGCCAGTCTTTCTAATTCCAATACACCAACCCCCAATACTAAAGTTACTGGAATCTTTCTCTCCTTCACTGTCCCTCTGCCCTTCTGAGCATGATGTCCTTCTCCAAGGACCAGGGTCCCTTAGCTACATGCCCAAATTATGGGAGACAGAGCTTCGAAATCCTAGCTTCCAACAGGAAACTTGTTTTCACCCTCTCCAAGACAGACCTATTTGTTTTTTTGCAGTCCATGGTATGCTCATGACTCTTCTCTAGCACCACAATTTGAAAGCATCAATTCTTCTTCTGTCATCCTTAGTTAGAGTCCAGCTCTCTGATGCATAACAAGTAATTGTGAAGGCCATGGCCTGGATTAGATGCACCTTAGTTTCTAGACTTACATCGCTGCTTTTCAGTACTCGGGAGATGTCCCTGACAGCAGATTTTTTTCCAGTGCAATTTGTCCTTTGGTTTCCTGGCTGCTGGTGCTAAGAGTGTTGATTGTGGAGCCAAGAAAGCTATAATTGTTAACAACTTTAATCTCTTCTCCATCCATCATGGTGCTACCGTTTGGTCCAGTGGTGACAATCTATGTCTTCTTGATGTTGAGCTTCAGTCCTCAACCTTCTGCAGCAAGCTCTTCAGATCTTCTTCAGTTTAAGCAAGCAAGGTTGTATCATCTGCATAATGCAGGTTGTTGATGAATCTTCCTCCAATCTTTATGCCACATTGCTCCTCATAAAGCTCTGCTTCCCTGATGATCTGTTCTTCATGTAGATTGAAAAGACAAGGAGACAGGATGCATCCCTGACGCACTCCTTTCCCAATTTTGAACCATGCAGTGTTTCCTTCCTCTATTCTGAGAACTGCCTCTTGGTTCAAGTATAGGTTTTGCATAAGCACAATCAAGTGTTCTGAGATTCCCATTTTCCCCAAGGTTTGCCATGCAGATACAAATTTACTCTTTGTTTTCTACTCAATGTTTGATTCAGAAAAGGTAGTTGAGGTCTGTGAATATCTAAGACCACTTTTCTACCATGGATCTCGCAAAAACTATTGATATAGAAAAAACTGTGAGAAAAAGAGAGAGGAAGAATAAATTACACTGACAGTACTTTCTAGAACTGTTCTTCTGCTCAGACTGACTTCAATCTTTGCTTAATATAGGTCTCAGTCTAGGGAAACAGGCCAAGCATAGTACATGATAAAATGAGATCTTTAGTGAGTCAGGTATGTGTATCATAAGGAGAATGAATAATACTGACATCCTGCTACTTGTTATTATGTACTTAAATAGGTCATTTTGACCTCAATAGTATTCCAGTATTCAGCTTTACATTTGATAATGTTAGATATGTAGTAAATGCACTAGTAACAAGTCATGTTAGGGACACTTGACCCCTTTCTTTAACCTTATAGCTTGAAAATAATTTTGTTTGGCTTATAATTATTGTTATTATTGTAATAAGACTAAAATCTATTTGATATTAATGAAACCAATTATGACTTTAAATAAAAAAGTTCTAAGTATCACTTTTTAACAAGGTACTCAATATACTATGTAGGAATAAATTTTCTTCTGTTGCAAAATTTAGCTGATAATCAAGCTTTTCTTAACTCTTAGCATTTTGTCTACTGGCTGACTTCCTTATACGCAAGTATATCATTTACATTCACCAGTCCCATGACAAAAATGATAGTACTTTTAAATAAATACACATTTAAAAAATAAAGTACACATTTCATACAAAGACTGCCTTTGTAAATAAATATCTTAGATGATTTATGTGAGAATCAGAGCATCTATAGCATCAATGTATGATCCCCAAAATGACATGTCTAAGAAATGAAAATCAATTTGCAAGTTATCTTTCCACAGATACTGTGTTTGCTATGATGTCAAGTTAGCCATTTGTACAACTTACTTGATAATGTAAGAATGCTTTCAGCTGCAAGTAACAGCATTAATTTTTACTTAAGAAGAAAGTGTTTCATTATCTCATGTAACTACAAGCTTGAAGATGAGCACTTACAGGTTTGGACAATGGGTTCCCCAGGGTCAAGGTTCTTGAGTGTCGTCTGTTCGTTGTAGTCTTTCCCTTAAGATCAAAAACTCCTCCAGATTCAAATAATACCTCTTTACAGAACCTTGTCCCATACAAATAACTATCCATAGCTAAACACAAGTGAATAGAGGATGAAATGACCCTAAGATAAACCACAATTCATTATCCTAGTATTAAAATATACTTGTACCTACAATCTAGCCCCCAATTTACTTTACTACCAGATTGCTCAACAATCTGCTGTTCTCTGAACAATCGTGTGTGTGTGTGTGTGTGTGTGTGTGTGTGTGTATAATTTTACAGTATCTTTTCTCTCCAGCCTTGCATTTCCTCTTTGCAGACTAAGATCCTTTCCAATTGTTGCTAAGATTCGTCTTAAGTTCTTTTCACTACAGATGGAATTACTGTTTTCTTTAAATCCCAATATTAGTTTGGATTTTATATTTTAATAATAATATTTTACAGAATGATTCATGTCCAAAGTCCATTAAGGTAAAAAAATCAATATAAGCAAGTGAGTGACTTTCTCAAGACATCATATTCCTCTCCATTGACTCAGGACTTGTATTTAGTTGAGAGTAATACACTTCTTTAATGAACATTGCCCCAAACAGTGTGGAATAAATAATACAAAAACTTACTTTTAAAATATTTTAACATTTTTGATGGTGTTAAGAATGTACTGAATAAGACATTCACTAATTCAACAGTTTCTATATATATATATAGTTCACTGATTCTGATTGCATTCTTGCAATTCAATCTTTCTCACCTTTATTTTCTAAATTGTTCCTCCTCATTAGCGTCAACTGGACGCCCCAAAGCTTTCTATGTAAGCTAAGAGCTTCTTTTATTTGTGCATTATAGACTAAGGGTATTTTACGCTGACAGGTAGCTCTGCCCTCCCACAGAAAAATAAGGCTCCCAGTATTTTCCCGTTTTCACCATATGCTTCACACGGATTGTTCCAGACAATGAAAAGCATAGAGAGCAAGTTCAGGCCAGGAGATTGCCACTTAAGTTAGGAAATTACCTTTTGCTTATAAAACGCTTAGTTCCATGGCCCACCCAGTCACTAGGCTAGAAAATTGAGTGTAGCCCAGGGATAGAAAGCAAGAGAAGACAGCTATGAAGAACAAGTAGTTCACCTCATACTCGGAATACCCATTTTCAGCTTTTAAGAATGATGGTCTTGGACAAATACTGCATAGTGCCACTGTTGTAAAGTGGGCCTGACATCGGGGTTGGGGGAACCAAAGAAAAGAAGGGATAAATAATGGATATGGCATTGAAACAGATGAGGGAGAGAACTGTTTAAAAGGAATATAGGATTAGGTAGTATTTTCATGACAAGATTACAGAAAAAGAAATGCATAGTAAAGTGGACTGTGGACTTGGGAGGGGATTGTATCACAATAAAAGACTTATGTTTTTTTTCCTTTCAAAGAGAAAAACAAACTAGGGGGCAGGGTGAGCAGGGAGGAAAATATGCCACAATAAGTGAATGGGGGGAAATTAAATGGAAAGAATGTGCTGTAAAATTATATATATATATATATATATATATATATATATATATATATATATATAATAAAAAAAAGGGAAAAAGGAATGATGGCTTTTCTCCTACTTGATGTTTCATCATTTAAGTTGTTACTTCTATTGAAATCCCACTACATTGTAGTCAGTATTCATACAGTAACTGTCTACTGGGCAGGTTGTAAATCCTGACCAAAGGAGACTACTCATCTTTCCTCTTTAAATTTGAGCCAATGACCTTTTGATCAGCAACTTGACACAGTTCATCAGGGCTCCTTAAATTGCTACTAAACCCCCAAACACCTGATTGCTGTCAAGTTGGAACCTACTAATAGCTGACCTTCCTCCATTGGGTTTCCAAGGCTGTAAAACACATAGGAAGACATTTCTTTTCCTCTTAGAGTTGCCCCTGGATTCAAACTGCCCAAGAGGTGCAGTCTTTGAGTTAGCCACACTGGTTAACTGCCTGAGCTCTCTTAAATTACATTTGTGGTTGTTTGCCATCTAGTTGGAATTGACCCATAGCTGACCCTCCAAGTGAGTTTTCAGAGGCAGTGGACCACACAGGAAGAGATTCCATGTCCTTCTCCCCTAGAGCAGATAGTGGATTTGAACTGTGTGCCTTTGGGATTGCAGCAAAACTTATGACGATGAGTCCATCAGACTCTTAGTTGCCAAACTTCGTATTTTTGCAGAGTGAATATTCTGAAAAATAAATAAGAGTAGTATTTTTTTTTAATTGTAGTAATTTAATTGAACAATTTTGGAGTATCCAGCATATGCAAAACATAATGTTAGTCCCTTACCTTAAGTATCTCCTGAGCTCTGGTGGCCTTGTGACAAGAAGCTACACTGTAATCCTGAAGGCATGCTGATCAAGTCCACCAGCTGTCCTGCAGGAGAAAGATGGAGAATCTCCTCCTGTGTAATTAACTGCCTCTGAAAACCTGCCAGAGGGTCAGCCATGGGTCATTGCCAACTGGATCGTATACACCAACACTGCATAATTACCTTTCTGCCTATGTATTGAATCTCTGTTTGTGTTACCTGGCTGACTCTAATGGCTCTCTGGAAAATCATACTGGAATAAAATGTTAAGTAGAGCAAAATGAGACTATAGTGACATTAGGAGAAGCAACTTTCTGTCATTTACTTATGGGTCACTATATATTTTAATGAGCCTCTTTTACTGTTAGAACCAAGGTTTTGCTTGGTTGTTTGTTTTTGTTTTCTTTTTTTAATTACATGAGGCTTTAGTCATGCATGTTCTGTATGTGTTTCTTGTAAGAGTAGTGTGTGAGTGTACACTTTTTCAAGATTTTTGTAAGCCCAGTAGTGTTGCTGACATTTTTTTCCTCCGTCTGGTCTTCACCCTGCATTTCTAAGCCCAGAACTGAATGCACTTTAACTCACGGAATACATTTTTAAATGAAATTCTGTATTAGCACATTAGATGTGCTAACTTTTTCTCCAGGAATTCAAGTTCTACCTCAATGCAATCAGATTGCCGTCAGCAGCTCGAAAGATTAGATAGAGACAGGAGTTTATGCTAATTAGGGAGGAACAACTCACTGAGAATGGTCACACCAAGGAGAGCTCTTAATTGTGATCACTGAATTGTACACATAAAGACTTATACTAGTTCTGCTGTATGCATTCTCAACAGCAATCAAAAGAACCTGAGATAATTTTAAAATAATGTATATTGAGTGCATAATGTGATTTCAAAGATAACAGGAACAATACAAACAAAAACCTCACACATCAGCTCAACTAGTCAAATACAATTTCATTTGTTTCTGATTTGTGTTATTAGTGCTCTCTTTTCCCTTCTGAGAAAGCCTAGAAGGTAGGAGGACATTAACCTTAGAGCACATTAATCTCTAAGAGAATTTCAGTAATTAGACAATGTAGATCAGGGAATTCTTTAGGGCTCTTGAGCTACTCATGTCTTATTTTTTATAAAACTCTGAACAGCAGTTTTCTTTTATGGACACAAAGAAATAGCACACTGGCCACTTTCCGCTTTCCTGGTGGCTGACCTTTAGGGAGGAGCAGATGAGGCATGGCCCTCGTTCCGTTCCATTGATCATGCGGTTCCCAAACTCCCACCACAATGATCTAAGCAGTTGCCTTGCTTCAAACCATGCAGCAAAACATGCAAAATGTTATGATTTGTTGCCATGTTGACAGTGTCAACTTAACTACAGCTGACAAACAGTTTTTAAATAGAACATGTCAGTTCATTACAGTACTTTCCATCTCTGTGTGCGCGTGCGTGCGCACTTCCTTTCCCACGAGCAACACTGAAGGCTTCAAGAATGTCGTTTCGTTTACACTTCTAGTGGTTCCCATTAATGACTTTCCAAAGAGTTACCTTTTTGAAATAAGCAAAGGAATCAACAGTAATTTTGCAAAGCAAGAGACCCCTCTCCAGTCTGTGAAGATGGTTCTTGTAACCTTTTTTCAGTTCTGTTTCCAAGCTGGGCGGTGGTTTTTGTTTTGTTCTTTTGTGTGTGTGTGTGTGTGGGGTGTGTGTGTGTGGGGGGTGTTTCTCTTTTCTTTTCTCACTAGCTTTATTTTTCTGCCACTGAAAGTCATATTTTCCTCTGAGCCAAAGCAAAATCACCATGACGTCCAGAAGCCGGCTACAGGAGAAGCAAGCCAACTTGGACTGTGCTTTACCGCCAGGATGTCTACAGTGTTGGCCATCCTCAGCCTCGCCAGCTCCTGGCATTTTGCTGATGGTGCAAAACTGCATTCTTGTTCGCATTCCCAGGCTTCTCTATGCATACCTGCTCAGACACCTTCCCGCCTCTTGCTAGTTACTAAACAGAGGAACTGACATTGCCCATTAGTAACTTTAAATGTCAAAACCCCATTAAATGCCTTAATTGTGTTTAAAATGATGCCTTGGGCTCTGTGTGCACTCATAATGAAAATATGGAATGACAGTGCAAATCTTAAAAGTCTATCCCTGTGATGGTTCAATTTTGCTAGCTTTTGTGTCACTATAAATTTTTAAATTCTAAAGAAATTTTGTTCAGAGAAGGGGGGGAAAAAGATTCTTGTTAATACTCTACTTTTCATTCTGGGCACTGAGGGTATTCCTGGCTGTTTTCGTGGCCTCGGCTTTGGCTGTCAATGTTTGGACATCAGCTCAGAACATCGTCTCCTAGGGAACATTTTGAAAGTGTTATCTCCTTGTTCACAGGAATCCAAGGTGGACCTAGTGGAGAATTGTTTAGTGATAGAAGCTGAAATAGCAATAAAAAGAGGGATGGCCAAATTATGTAAAATCAGAGTGCATGAATAATTCAGTGCTCACTTGAGTGTGATTTTTATTTTTGTTGTTAAATAATACTTGCATGTCCATGAAGTAATAACACAGAGACTAACCAACTGGTAAGCTTTTTGTGGAGTGTTTGGGGCAGCAGCTAGGAGGAAGGAAGAAAGAAGGGAAGAGAGCCAAATAGCCATCTTTTCTGGGATGAAGTAGACTCAGTAAAATGTAGATAAAAATCTCCTGTTTTATAATTCCCTCATTTTATGTTCATGGTGAGAGAAATGAAGCCACAGAAAAATGCGGCAGTGCATCTTTGTTTTTAAATTATCAAGAGACAGTAAATGTTTTATGACCTCTTCTCAATTGAATGTAGTGATTTATTTATTTATGGGTTTGTTTTCCTTTTACCAGAAATCATTGTATATCCGTGTGTGCTCCTGTGTTTATACATACAAAGTCTGTAATGCTCTTCTTCATCGACTCCTGATACGTTCCTCAGGTGTGTAGCCCTGTTGGGGAACACAGTGAAAGTGTAAGAAACTTATTTTAATTCCAAGCAACAAATATTCTTAGCCAAGAAAGAGAAAAATCCAGTGTTATGCCAGCTTCTGTGTCAGCGAACCTTGAAAATATTCTGCCGAGTGAAATTAGTACGTTGCTAAAGGACAAATATTGTATGATCCCTCTTATATGCCATGTCCTGAATTGACAGGTGTATAGAGATAGATGTTCATTCACTAATGAGCCAGCAGTGGGTAAGAGAAAGCCAGCAGTGGGTAAGAGAAAGGGAGAAAGAAACATTGTGTTTTTGCTCAGGATGATGGAATTGCTAGCATGCAAGACTGATAATGATTGAACAGCATGGTGAACATATGCAATTTTATTGAATTCTGAATTACCTAATGCAGAATTTACTTACTGAATTACTGAAATTACAAATGTTTATAAATGTATGTTGCTGTTGTTGTTGTTGATTGCCTTCGAGTCAAGCACGACTCATAGAGACCCTATGGATAAAAGGCCTGAAGCCCCTCTGCAACGATCGACATTCATCAAAGTTCATAGAGTTTCCGGGGGCAAGTTGTTTAGGAAGTGGATGCCACTCCTGCATCTAAACCTTTCATAGTAGGTTATTCTTGCTATGTGCCTGTGATGTATAGCAACCCTATGTACAGCAGCGCTGAATCCTTCCCTGTCCTGAGCCAGTCTCACTAATTCTGACCCACCAACCCCCATCGCCCCAGTTACTGTATCAATCCATCTCATGCAGGGTCTCCCTCTCCTGCACTGTCTATCCACCCTTCCAAGCCTGTACATATCTCACAACAACTGTTAAAGTCCAGATGACAATTAACTGTAAAATCATGTAAATTTAAAGAAATTAGAAGAGGAATAGAGTAAGTGCAAAGGATGTTGAATTATTGAGGCAAACCTTAAACCTCGCACAGAGGGCAAACTAAGATGTAAATTATGAAAGAGAATCTCTCCAAGGAGTGTGATTGGATGATAGGAATTTTGAGCTGGCAAACAAATGACTTCAGGTAGCTTTAATGGCCCTGCTTGAGTTAATGTAATAGCTCAGGAAGAACTGTGTTAAGCAAGGGCTCTAGAAACAAAAGCAGTAGACAAAGTGGAAAACAAGTACTCTAAATTAAAAGGGGATCCAGCAGTATTGTAGAATAATGCAGATAATAAAGTATTTGAAACAGAAATTAATTTGTACACCAGCCCTTTGAGAGAGAATATAAGAAGACAATGCTAATAATGAGAACTATTTAAGTTTGAATATAGACTAGAAAACATCAAAGATCCGGGGTAAAGCTGAGTAAGGAATCCTGTGAAAAAAAGTAGTTGTCTTGGAAGGAGTCTCTTAGAATGCAGTTTTGTCACTAGATATCAGTACTGAATTGTGCAGAAGTTGTTAAGGGACAGAGGAGAATTTATATTCACTAAGAATGTCCCATAAATTGAGGAAGAAGCACATTGACTGAGGTTGGGGAAACTCTGAATTTATAACTAAGTAGTCCTTTAGGATAAGAAGATACTTTCACTGGTGTACAACAGATAACTAAAGAAAGGATCAGGAGATGGGAATTTCCCAGGAGATCAAACAATCTAAATTGTGTTTTTTGTCATTTTTTTTTAATTTAAATTAATTAGAGATCAAGGATAAAAAAAAATAGGACCGTAAAAGATAATTTCTAAAAAAGCTAGATGCTTTAAAGCACATTGTACTATTGTATGTATGTTAAGGTAATAACTTGGGCAGCTAATAAGGTAGCATTGTTTTTCCAAAATCAATCTATCTATAGATGCAGTGAGGTTTTAAAAAAAAAGTTAGTTAAAATAAACCAGTATCTCAGGCATAGTTAACTTGTTGAGGCTTCCTTCTGGTTGATATATTGTTCTAAGGCACAAGGTAAGACAGGATTGAGATCTGTTGTTCAGAGTTTCACTGTTAGTGGACTGATATAAGAGCAAGAGATTTAACTCAGGGCAGATGAGAGAGGATTCTCAGTCTCTCCTCACTGCAAATTACATCCTGAGAAATTAGGTCATTATGAATAGGAACTGAGTCAAGGACAGTGAGTTTTTAAGTTTGCAAGGGACTAGAGGGAGTTCTAGTGGCTTATTTGTAAGGCATTGAGCTGCCAAAACAAAGGCCCATGGTTTGAATTCACCAGCTGCCCTTTGGGAGAAAGATGGGCAATCTCTTCTCTGTGATTTATTGCCTCTGAAAACCCACTATCGGCTCAGCTAAGGGTGGATGCAGACTTGACGGTATATAACAAGAGGTTTGTGTAATTTGTAAAGAAATTGAGACACATAATCACATAATCAAATAAACCAAAAAAATGAATTCTAAGATCTCAACTAGAAAATCTATCACCTGAAATTCCTTATCAAACTACATAGGCTCACCCCAGCTCCCCCACACTCCAGTCCCTTACTAGAACCTAGTATGCCCAGCAACTGTTCCAAAGGGCAATGAATGGAGCTATTCCATTCCTTCCTTGCTTCGCCTTTCAATTAGCTAGACAAGATTATTTACAATAACTAGGAGGCATCCAAGAACAAGTTACTTGTTTGGTAAGGAGAAGGGGAATAAAGAAGGAGAAAATATTTCCCCCAAATTTCTCATTGCTTCAAAAGATTGATTATTTTTTAAAAAGTGACAAGGGTTGTTTGCTTGGGTTTTTTCTCCCTTTTCATCCATACATTTCCTGTCACTTTCCTTGGAATGTGTGCTTTATTTATTTGTAAAGTGGCAAAGGACTGCTGTAAACATTAGTTTGCTTAGGAAGCCATGGTTCAAAAGGAAAAAGTAAGATCTCAGATTCATAGTAGGCTTTCATTAATAAAAACCCTGTCTTAGACTATTGAAACTCTGGTGGCCTAGAGGCAGGAAGCTGTGCTGTGATCCCAAAGGCGTGTGGTTCAAGGCCACCAGTTGCTTCATGGGAGAAGAATAGGCAATCTCTTCCCCAGTGATTAACTGCTTCTGAAAATCAGCTGGAGGGTCAGCTATGGGTTGGTTCTCAACAACAACAGACTTGAAAAAAGAAGAAATGTTATAGCATTCTTGAGAGCAGACTTGTGTTCATTTAAGTAACAGCTAGTTAATAAGAATTTCTTCCTAATAAAATTGATCTGATTCTTCTGGAAAGTTCTAACTTAGAGAAAGAAAGTTAAAAGATAGCTTACAAAAGATGTATTGATTCACATAAATTAATAAGTTAGAATATGGTCAAGGTTTTAATTTCTCTACAGTTCTTTTATCTTTATCTATGGAACAGAAAATGTTTACCTGTATTGTGATAACCAACCTGGAAATGGAATATTAATATACAGGACAAGACAGAAACATGCTTAATTAATATCTTTAAAAGGAAGAAATCAAGCAATTCCTGTTAAGTGACAGTGCCATGAGGGGCATACCAAGTCACCTTATAATAAGTGCAATTCTGTCCCTCAGTCCAAGAAGAAAAGAAAGTCAAAAGACATCTTCTGCTACCCTATTCGATGCATGCTCCCTGTGTTTTACTATTAACCTGGTTATTTATGTGGGTCTTGCAAATTGTGAAAGAAATGCAAAATCAGTTTGTATTCAAGCCACAAGAAATGATAGTTCATGATTATTTTAGAAATGGAGGCCTACGTGTTTTTTAAGCTTAATTACTGAAGTTTGTTTTTGAAAAATGCCCCCCTTGTCAGTTGAGGTGACAGCAAAGTCAAGTGACTGCAAATGTAGATGGCATGTCGCTGTTCTATTGTGAAGGACAGAAATATGAAACTTCCTAAGATGACTCCGAAGTTACACTTAAATAGTCCCTAAGAATAGTCTGAAATGTTCTAGAGTTAGGCTTGCCCCTTCTTTATGGCGTTTGTTGCTAGGCAACCATTCAAAGCTACAGAAGAAAAATGGGGAATTTTTATAGAAACGAAGGTGATCTTCACTGCATTAGGGTACAAGGCAGTCATACATATGTTGGTTGGGCATTTTTTATTGTTTTGATCAGTTCACTAAAATGAAAGCTCTTTTGATCTATTATAGTATGTTTGTTTTAGCATGTGGAATAAAGAAGACATTAAATAAATATTGACTGAATTGCTGATGAATACTTTCAGCAGAAACTCTCCAGGTTAAATCCATTATTGGCCATTGAGAGATAAGAATTGGAAAACTACTTAAAGAAGCTTTTAAAAGAGTTTTTCTTAGTTACTGTATTTACAATTGTTCTTAAAAAAAAAAAAAAAGAAAATCTCATTTCTCTGTGACCTTACACTCCAGCAAATATGGAGGCTAGAGGTTTTTCCCCATTGTTGTTTAGGACCGTATCCTTAGTGTTGGGTACAACACCTGCCACATAGTAGAAGCTCAATAAAGATTTTCAAATAAAAGGATGAATGTGGAGTGTGGATAATGAAAGTGAAAAACAGTAATACATTATCATCTTCTTTATACTTACTGCCCACAGCACCAGATGTATTCATTTATTTACTTTGGATACAACATTGCTGTTACTTACAGTGTTTTGAGTTAAGGAATTCAATGCATAGTTAAGATCCTGTCATGAAATTATTTATTGTGACATTTACTAGTTGAATTTAATACTGAAGTAGAAAAGTACAGGAACTGTGTATGTTTGTTGGTAAGCCAATGTTCATAAATAGAGCTTCAATATTTGTTTCCTTATGAACATATGAGCTCTGTTTTGCTGAGTACATTCTAATCTCTTGTGCTAGAGCCACATTCCAGAGAGGACAGACTGTACAAAAGAAAGAATGAGGTCGCTAAGTGAGTTCCGGTCATTGCTTTGTAGCTAACTAACTGTGAAAACCCTCAGCCAAGCTCTCTGTTGTCCATTTGAGTCCTACTCTAGACACCCTCAAGTGACTTTCTGTGCCTATAAATGACAATGGGAGACTGTTCTTATCTTTCTCTTGAGTAGCCAGTGGGTTCAAACCACCCGCCTATTTGTTCACAGTCTGACACTTAACTCCCAGGAACCTCACAGATCCTTGCACATTTTTGTGCCTCCGTTATTGTTTTACTTTCTCTTTGTTTTGAGTTTGTGTTTGTGTGTGTGTTGTTTTTCATCTGGAAACCCATTCTCACAGTTGAGTTGAGTACACTACACAGAAAGGACAGTACAGAAGAGAACAATTCTGGGACCAAAAGCACAGAGACCCCCACTGACTCTTTGCTTTAGTTTTCTCTTTGGCAAAATGATGATAAAAGCAAGGATCTCAAAGAATTTCTTTGACAAATGGATAATTTAGACACAGCTTCTGATAAAATGTGTAATGTATTTCAGAAATTATTAGCTCTTATTCTTTCTCTAAATATTTGTAATTCCATGAGGAACTGTCCCAACCTATAAATAACTCACCTTAAAAGTGTCCAGGCCTTCCCAATGCCCATCTTGATAACTTCTGTCAGGTAAAGAGAAGAATTACTGGCCTTTTCCACTTCAAGTCTTATACCCAGAGCATTTTCAATTTTGAAAATGTCAGCACTTTGACAGTACTCCTTTAAAAGCAGCTTTGTTGTTTTTAAATTACATTTGTTAAGCTTGGAATCCATAACGTGAATGATAGGCCCTGGTGGTATTTAAGTAAAAATTAAAACTGTCAGGTTGTATTAAGGTTTAATCGGTGGCTGTGGTGAATAAGCCACCATTTCTTTGCATGAGTCTCCTTGATGTAATTTTTGGGGGTATAGATTTGAGTCATGAAAATACACATAGATTTTTAAATTTTCTTAAGCTCCATCCATGTTCTATGCAATTCCTCAGTGGTTTCATGCTGAAGACAATGCAGAAGGATATTACTGTTGCTCTGTGTTGCTGGCATGTGCCTACACAAGTCCTGCTACATGGCATGGGGCCCCACAGACATTTAGCAAAATTCTTCCCAGAGTTGTCCTCTCCCCATTTGGCAGTTTCTACCCCTCCAGACAATCAGTGTACAAACAGTGCTCAGGCCTTTCGTTCATAGGGTCGCTATGAGTTGTCTACGACTTGACGGCACTTAACAACAATAACAACGGTGACATAGAGAGAGCTACATTGGCCTAGTGGACAGAAAGTTATGCTACCAAGCCCAAGGAGGGTGATTTTAATCTGTGGCCCTCAGGTCGGGTTCAAATTGTTTTCCTGTCAAGCATTCTTCTAGATGGTAGAGCACTGGTCTATGCATTGCTGTATAGAGGTAACTCGTGGTTGCTGTGATACTGAACACTGGAACACTGATGTGCCAAACATGGTAATGGTTGCCCATGATGGACAGTGTTTGCTGGAGCTTCCCAACTAAAACAAGCCTGGAAGCAGGAGTGATATCCACTTCCAAAATGGCTTGCCTCCGGAAACTCTAGGTAGAAACAGTGCTCAGGCCTTTTGTTCATAGAGTCGCTATGAGTCGTCTACAACTCGACGGCACCAAACAACAATACCTGTGTGATTGATCCATAGTAATTACATTGACTGATTTTTTTGAAATAGATAGCCACACCTCTCTTCCTAGAACATTTCAATTTGATGGTTTCTATGCTATGCTCTCATGTGTGTGTGTGCGTGTGTGTTATAATGTAGTCGGTAGAGAGTTGTGTTACTAACTCAAAGACAGTACCTCTCTGGTGCTTTGTACCCATCAGTAAATGGCAAACTGTATGTGTGTGTATGTGTATGTGTTTGTGTGTGTGTGTATGTGTGTGTATGTATATGAAACAGAGTGGGAACAGATGGGATAATTTATAGTAGGACTGTAACATTGTGACAGATCTTGAGACTACAGAAATGAGTAATGAGTAAGACAAGATACCCATTTAAAAGATCATGAAACTGAGACTCCATGATAATCCAAAAGTAATACGGTGTAACCTATGAGAATGGGAGCATAGCAGAACTGCCTGATTTTTCCAAGTCTCCTAAGTTTGACCTGGTGCAGTCTTCTACTCTTCTACTGTGTATTTCAACTGAAAAGATCTGAGTTTTCAGTCTCTGATAAGTTTGTGCCTTATGCCGGGCTCCACTTTTACAGACTGTACTGTAACTGATCAGCAAAAGCTCAGAATTCAGACAGGAGTTCACTCCAGTGCTGCTGTCCCTTATGAACGTCCTGTGGATTCTTCTCGTTTGTTTACAATGATTTCTAATGTATGTAGAAAATCTCTGCAGCAAAACAAGTATAATGCAATAAGGTAAATATTCAGATGTTTGATTTGAAGCCTTAAAAATGTGAGGATGGTCTTCATTGAACGGTTGAGATGGTGTTCATGCTGGGGAGCTGGGCAGTGTCTGTGGGGAAACCACCAGCCAGTGTGATGAGCTTTCAGCTTTCCCTCAGAATGTCATCTCTCACAGACTTAAATCCTAGATCCTTACTGCTAGAGAGGTATATCTGTGGTGCTTTATATTCTATTACCCTATAATATACAATGCATTTTATTTATGTGAGTCATCTTTTATACAGAACTGTCACAAAATACGTCATCGCTGATTACAGCCTGTATAGGCGAGCTACACTGGTGAATTATACCCCGCACCATAGATCATGTCAGCAGTACCTGGCCCGGGAAGAGAGGGGGATAAATCCAAAACAATGATAGATGCGCTTCAAAAGGTGAGGAGATGACTGGGTTTGGAGACAAACCACAGTTAAAAATACCTGGTTCCCCATTCATCTCCTGAGAAAAGGCTGCACTCAGCTGCTGTGAGTATCTGTAGTTCCTCATCTGACCCCTGACCAGACTGCTAGGGTAGCTCCTCATCTTCCAATAGCTGCCATAACTGGTCTTTAACCTTAGGAATTGGGGGGGGGGGTGGATTTCCTGAGATTTGTCTCCTTTGTATAGATATTTTTAGAAGTCAAGGAATGTTTCCCTCTCTCCTGAACTGTTTAAACAAACAAAGCCAGTCGCCATCACGTTGATCCCAACTCATATGACCATCCATTGACTTTGTTATTGTTAGGTGCCATCAAGTCAAGTATGACTCACAGCAGCCTGTGAACAACAGATCTGGACCTTTTCCTATTCTGTGTCATCCTCATCACCTCTGACACATATGAGCCCACTACTGCAGTCATTCTGCCAAATCTATCTCACTGGGAGTCTTCCTCTCTCTTGCCAAGCATCTACCTTTCCAAGTATGATATCCCTTTCCAAGGAATAGCCTCTCCAAGGAACATGTCCAAAGTATGTGTAAGGAAGTTTCTCTATTGCTGCCTCTAAGGAGCACTCTGGCTGCACCAAAACATATCTGGTTGGGGTTTTGGTGGTTTTATTTTGTTTTTAATTTAGAGGTTGTATGTCTTTAAAGGAGGAAACTGCCCATCTTTCTCCCACTGAGAAGCTGGTATATTCAAGCCACTAGCAGCCAGTAGACAGTTGTTGTTGTTGTTTGTTGTTATGTGCCGTTGAGTTGCCTGTGGCTCATAGCAACCCTATGGACACCTGCTCTGAAGCTTGCCCTGTCCTGAGCCAGTCTCACTGACTCTGACACACTGACCCTCATTACCCCAGATACTCTATCTATCTTATCCGAGGTCGTCCTCTTTTGTGCTGTCTGTCCCTCTACCCTTCTGAGTATGATGTTCTTCTCCAAGGACCAGTGTCTCCTGGCCACATGCTCTAAGTGTGTGAGATAGAGCTTCAAAGCTCTAGCCTCCAAGAAGAACTTGAGTTTACCCTCTCCAAGACAAGACCTATTTGTTTTCTTGGAGGTCCATGGTGTGTTCAAGACTCTTCTCCAGCACCAGAGCTCAAAAGCATCAGTTTTTCTTCTGTCATCCTTTGTCATTGTTCAGTTCTTTGATGCATAGCAAGTAATTGCAAAGACCATGGCCAGATCAGGTTCACCTTAGTCTCTAGACTGATATCGTTGCTTCTACGAACTCTGGAAAAGTCCTTGATAGCAGATTTTCCCAGTACAAGTCATCTTTTAATTTCCTTACTACGGGTGCCAAAAGTATTGATTGTGGAACCAAGTTGTAATTGTTACCTACTACAATTTCTTCTCCATCTATCATGGTGTCTCTCTGGAGACTAAGGTGTGTCTATGGTCTATACAGGCTATGGTCTTTTCAACCACTTGTTATGCATCAGAGAGTTGGACAATGACTAGGAAGGATAGAAGGAGAATTGATGCCTTTGAGATGTGGTGCTGGAGAAGAGTATTGAGTGTACCATGGACTGCCAAGAAAACAAAAAGATTCATCCTAGAGAGGGTTAAACCAGGCTGCTCCTTGGAAGCAAGGATTCTGGGGCTTTTTCTGACCTACTTTGGACATGTTGTAAGGAGGGACAGGTCCTTAGAGAGGGACATCATGCTGGGTAGGGTGGAGGGACAGCACAAGAGGGGAAGACTCTCTATGAGGTGGATTGATTCAGTGACTGGGGTAATCGGGATGGGTGTGTCAGAGGCAGTGTGATTGGCACAGGATAGAGCAGAGTTTAGGGCTGTTGTACATAGGGTCGCTATGAGTTGCAAGCAACTCGATGGCACATAACAACAACAACTATCATGGTGCTGCCAATTGACTTAGTGGTAAGAATCTTTGTATTTTTGATGTTGAGCATCAATCCATATTGAAGATTACAATCCTTGACCTTCTCCAGCAAACTGACTTCCTCAGTTTCAGCAAGGTTGTTAATTAGTTTTCTCTAATCCTAATGCCACATTTCACCTCATAAACCCCAGACTCCTGAACAATTCACCTGCATATAGATTTAAAAAGTATGGAGACAGGATGCATTATTGATGCACTTCTTTCCTGATTTTGAACCATGCAGTGTTTCCCTGTTCTGTCCTGAGAACGATTTCCTGGTCCAAGTATAGGTTTATCATAAGCACAAACAAGTGTTCTGGGATTCCCATTCTCCTCAAGGTTAGCCACAATTTGTTGTGATCCACACAGTCAAATGTCTTTGTATAGTCGATGAAACACAGACATTCCTCTGGTACTCTTTGCTTACTGCCAAAATTCATTTGACATTGGCAAAAAAATGTCTCTAGTGCCATGACCTCTTCTAAACCCAGCTTGTATTTCTGATCGTTCTCTCTCAATTTACTGCACTCATTATTTTTGGATATCTACAGCAGGATTTTGCTTGTGTGTTATATTAGTGATATTATTTGATAATTTTTGCAATCTATCAGGCCACTTTTTCTTTTTTAAAAGGGGAATAAATATGGATCTCTTCCAGTCAATTGGCCAGGTAATTGTCCTCCAGATTTCTTGGCACAATCTGGTGAGCATGTCCAGGGCAGCACCTGGTTGTTGAAATATCTCAATTGGTATTCCATCAAATCGACAGTAGTATAACAAAATACACTTCTGAACTCTATAGAAAGCATTATTATCAGCCTATTTTAAGAGGACAGTATATAAAATATTGTCTGTGAAAAAACATTGAATATTTGGCTAGAATTGACCTTTATAAATAACCATCCAATAGGTATCTATTCTGTAAATAACATACTGTAAGAAGGATCATGCTTGTTGCTTTTGAATGTGATCAAGTTTATTCCAACTTACAGAAGGTCCATGGACTGAGAAGAATGGTCCCACAACGTTTGCTTGGCTGCAGTCTTACAGAAGATTAGATTGCCAGGTCTCTTATGGAGTGACTAGTTGAGTTCAAACCTCCAATCTTCCTCTTAACAACTGATCACTTATTTGCAGTAACAGGACTTCTAGGGATTGTGCTAGGGCTATATAGTGATGAATTCCTTGTCTTCAAAGAGTCTGAAGCCCACTGAGGTAAAACAGATGTATGAACAGGAAAATATAGGATGTGGAAAGTAGTAGAACAGAGGTAAGTCAAGTCTGTATATGTACCCAGGAAGAATCTAAGTCAGGAGGGAAGGAAAAGCCTGGGGGACACTGGGATTAGTCAGATGAAATTTGTATTGGGGTTAGAGTAGAGAGGGTGGCCGGGAGACCTCCAGTATTAGAGAGCTGTTGTAGGTTGCAAATATGTAGCACCCTTGACTGTTAACTTAAAGTTTGTGGATCTGAGTCTACTCAGTGGCACTTAGGGATAAAGGCCTTAAGCTTAACTTGTATTCTACTCTGACATACATGGGTTCTCATGACTTGGAATCAACTCTAAGGAAACCGTTGGCTTGATGCTTTAAGATATTTAAATAGAGAAGTGGCAGGAAGAGCCAGGATCAAGCAGACTTCACTAGAAGAGAACTGAGGTTAGAAGTCAAAAATCTTTCTGGGAATTTTGCCAAATTTTTGCCAAATTTTTTGTAAGAAGTGAGAGTAACCTTAATAAAAACAGTGGCAAATAAGAGGCAATTGGTAATTTTGGTGGTAAATTAAAAGAATAAATTCTTTGTGGTTTAGGAAGGGACGAATATAGAGAGTAGGTGATGAATTTACCATTCATGTGCCTGTGAGATAATCAGATCCCATTGTCTAGTTCATCACCAGTGATACAATTACAGAGGTCACCAACTGGAGACAAAGGCCATGCAGGTGAAAGGATGGCGTGAAATGCATTCGTGCCTGAGATGCTCAAGAAGATGGAACCCAGGCAACATGCTTAGTACAAAAGAAAGAACAGATGACATAAGGTCGTCAGGAAATTAGGTGATATTTTTATGCTCACATTTTTATTACAGTACCAATAACATTTTCACCAACAACAATTAAAAACTAAAGAGATCATTCATTGTCCCAGTACCTTAATGAAGTGTTTCCACGTTTCAGATCCTGTGCGTGTGCATTCACTGTTTTCACACACTTTTAGTCGGGGTGTGGATCTAGTGTTCTGCTCTTTTCTCTTTCATCAGCATATTACAAGCATTGTTCATGTTCCTTCAGAGACTTCGTTTATGAACGATAGCTTTGAAACCTGGCAGTGCCTTTAGGAAAGTGTACAGTATTCTCCTTGAAGGGCAAAAAGAGACAGATCTAGAGGGTTTAGCCACAAAGACGTTCATTCATAAAGTGAGGGTGTAATATGATGATGGCACAGCGTGACTGATGTACAGAGGAGACTGAAGTTTAGAATTTCATGTTGCGTTTGCAGTTCATAACCTCCAACCACACTGTGTAATGGAACATCATGTGCTTTCATATCCGTGACATGAGCAAAGCTCTAATGCAGGCTAACCTGTGGCCCCTGCCGCAGCCTTAAGGCATAGGTTGAAATCATCACCATGAAAAATACCCTAGGTGTTTCTTCATGCTTCTCTGCAGAGTTCGCTCCCAAAATACAAGGAGATGAGACACAAGGAGTTATGAAATCACAACTCTGCTGCCTTTGGATGTAAATTTGGACTGAGCTCGTTTAAGAGACAAAGAAGCCAAGTACATTGGAACTCTGGTCAGAAAGTCTAAAGAGTTCAGATCTTGGCTATGCCTACCCTTTAGAAGCTATCTATTTTTTAAGGCAGTGAATGCATTCTTGATTCAGTTGTGCCTGAACGGCTTCTTAATAGAATTGCCAAGAGTGCTAAAAGAATAGATAAACAATAGATGGCAAACTTGAATCTTAGGCACTGTTCATTATTATTGTCACCACCTAGTACTTATGTTTAGTACTTTTAATACCTTTAGGACGTTGACATACACATGGTGTGGTTATCAACGATGAGGAACCTACCAGAGCCTTGGTCAGCATGATGTATACCAACCTTCTCACTTCTAAAAGTGCGCTGTCCTATGAAGTCTTTCATTTCACTGTTAATCATATCTTTTTTTTTTTGTTTGAAAACAAGCTGATTTGTACCTGTCTTCTCCAAAAGATCTGCATCTACTATTCTCCCTTAGACAGATCTTTTCTTTTATTCCCCCCTCCCTACTCTATGAACTTTGATAAATGTCGATAGTTGTAGAGGGGCTTCAGGCCTTTTGTTCATAGGGTTGCTATGAGCTGTTCCTGACTCGAAGGCAATCAACATTAACAACAAATTAATCTAGCAAATACTATACACAAAAGAATTTTCATAGCTCACCATAATTAAAAATTTCTTCCAAAGAGAGGCAATCCCTGAGGTATTCAGGTCTCTGTACTGAGATCAAGGCTACAGACGCAAATCCTGTAGGTACTGTATCTACATCAAGACAGCCTTGTTGAGTAAATAAAGCTTGTTCTTGTTTAAATGAGACCATCGCACTGCTAGTGGATGTTTTATACATAAACAAGCTACTTCTGGGTACAAAATGCTTGGATGGTGAATCTTTTCTCCCCTTAGAACAATCACGGAGACATATATTATCAATCGAGTTGATTGTGAGTCAAAGACATCCTATAGAATGTGGCAGAGCTGTCCTAAAGGATTTCCAAGCTGTTCTCCACAGAAGCAGAGAGCAAGTTGCCATATCTTTTGTTCCCCCATGGAGTGGCTGTTGGGTTTGAACTGCTAAGCTTTTGGCCAGCAGCTGAGTGCTTAAACATTGCACCATTAAGACCATCTCTTTGACAAAACTCTCCAATGCCTCCATCCTAAAGATAAAGCCAGTTTAGACTACTTTTCTCCCACTGCAGTACTAAAGAGAAGCACATGTAGTCTATATTTTCCACATCAAATCTCCAATTGCTCTGTGGGGATTTTCTTCTGCCCTTGTTTGCTTGTTTGATTTCTTTGTCTAAATGGTCAGCTGAAGGGCAAAATTCCAGCCCTTAGAACCCATGTTGAGCAGTAAAATAGAAGCTCATCCCCTCATTTCCTACTGAAGAAATTAAAAAGAAAAAGTAGGAAGCATAAAAAAAATTCAATAATTTCTTGTAAGTTTTCTATTTGTCCCAAAGAATACTTCTCTCTTTTTTTTTCATGTTCAGAAATATCAAATATCAGCTTCTTTCAAATTAAAAAAAAGTCTTAGTGTCCCTGCTTTGCTGCTGTCCAAGCACATTTCTCAGCCTCAGTTTGGGTAACCTGACACTGGGTCAGATCCACTAAGCTATCTGGGAGTCTAGTTCCAAAGCAGAAGATGTTGGTAAGCGAAAAAGAACTCAGTATGCTGTGTTCTTTTACGAAACTAACTTTCTCTGAGGTCATGGGCAAAAAAACAGGTATTTTTTCAATGAACAATTTCACCTTTAAGGGTTGAGAGATTGTGAAGAATTATGTTTTGGCAGTTGAAAAAGAATTTTGTTGGGAAGAGGATACTTACGTACTTCAGCACGGATATCTTTGTGTCAGGATTAATTGTTTTTCTCACATTGTGCCCTAGCTCTTGGGTAAATAGGAAGCTGTATAAATCTAGACATTATGAAGAATCTTCCACAGCTAGTCATGAGTAGTTTTTCTCCAAACTTCTGAATTTTTCTGGGCCTTTAGGGCTGTACATGTGAAGAGTAATTTGGGTTCACAGCTTTAGTCCTGGGAAGCCCCTTAGAAGTGGTGTGATGTCGACATATGTATGTGGGCTGCAATGGTTCTTCGCCTGTTGTCTTGAACACTATTGGCTTTGTTATAAATCCCAGTAGGGCCTTCACTTTGCCATTCACCATAGTCCCTACCACGCCACACTGCCTGCTTGGTGTCTGCCTGGTCCCTGTCGAGATCTGTATATTAGTGCTGCCATCTGTACTGTGTATTCTATAGGATTGTTGTAAGTCTAAGCTGATTCCATCTCTTCATTATAAAGAGGGAGGTGTCTCAGGAGATGTTCAAGGTTAAGAATTTGCCAGAGGTCACATTAAGCCAAGAGGCGACAGAGCTCAGGCCCCTTGGCTGTTAGCGCAGTGGCCTTTCACCACACATTTTGGGGTGTGAAATTTAAATGCCTTCCTTTACCTTGTCTTTCATAAAAAGACCATTCACGGCCTTAAAAGGAAATAAATAAATGTACCACCTACATATTTAACAATACCACATGGGGAGGACATGCATATACACATACATAATACAATACATAAACCTAACAGAGCTGTTCTACATCATTTTTTCCCAAAAAATATTTCTAGGTCTGGGCCTATTGTTTTTTTTTAACAGTACATAAGGAAGCTTTGAAACACAGTGCCTGAGCCTCACTGAATAAAGACATTGGTTTTTTTCTTCCTACGGCAGGAATATTTTAGACGCATACTTGGACATAGTTATCAGCATCTCCCAGTTACAAAATTTTGACAAATTCCGACTTTAGATGTATATTTCACACACCATTAGAATACATTAGAATATATTATAAATCCCCTTAGGGCAGGGTGCCTCTTCCTTGTTCTACATATTTTACTTATTAGATAACTCTATGCACATGCTATGGCAAAGATAATAAGGCATTAAATTAGAAATGTGCCTAATTTTCATTTTGCAATTGAATTTTTTCACATACTGCTATAAGCATATGTGTATTTATGTTAAGGAACTATTGAGCATCTTTATTAAATGAGTAAAATTAATATAAAAGGCAAATATCATTTTCTCTTACTTAGAGTTTCAGAATTTCCCATTAATTGGAATGTAGCGTTTTGGTTCATTTGACAAAGAAATATATCTCTGAAATGATTTGTAACAAAGTGAAATTGATAAATCAAAGCTGATGCCTTATATTATCCAGTACCTGGAATAAAGCAGGCGCTCAATATTTGATCAATGAATGAAAGAATAGGAGGGAGGGAAGGAAGGAAGAAGGAAGGATGGGCGGATGGATGAATGGATGGAAGGAGGGAAGGATGGAAAGATGGAAAGAAACAGATTTGTAGGAGCTGGTAGCAGGATCTTGGCACTTGGTCTATTATCAGCATTTAGGAATAGGTAGGAATTGTTTAAAAGACATTGTTGCTGCCATCGTTGTTGTTGTTGTTGTTATTGTGTACCGTCAAGTAAGAACCAACCCATAGCTGACCCTCTGGCAGGTTTTCAGAAGTGGAAAATTGCAGGGACGAGGTTGTCCATCTTTCTCCCATGGATTTGAATAATGTGCCTTTGTGATTGCAGCACAGCTTCTTACCACTAGGCCAATTAAATAAAAACTAAAACAAAACAAAACCCCAAACTAAAGTATTCATTGTTCTAATGAGGATTACTCTTGAGTACATGAAGAAATTCATGAGTGTTTACTTTTTGAAAACATGAAGTAATCTATTTTTACTAAATGCTTGACATTCTAAGCTATTGTTACAGTCATTGATATTATTCCTTTTTCTGTTATTTTTTTTTGTCACAAAATGACATATCTGGTAATTATGTACAGGACCATGCAGAAATGAGGTCAATGAAAGGGAAAAATGTTAACATTGTACTGTGATTTCAGAAGATTGGGAACAAAAAAAGCAAAATCAGGACTCATCTGTCCATCCTGAGGGATCTTAGAACTCGCTAGTAAGAAGACTAAAACATTTATAAATTCTGAATAAATACTGATTTTATGCAGGAAAATCCAGCACAGTGGCCCTTCTTCCCAGACTACTTCCTCTTCTTAACGTGCTCCAAGTCTCCTTTGTGCCTTGTAAAAACTGATAACTCATACCGGATACAACTCTACTCTTGAACTAGTTTCTGCCTTTCTTCCTTCCCAATCCATCAGATTTCTTGAAAGATATTTACACTCTTGGTTAGTTACCAGTCAACCGAAAGGCTTACCAGTGTGTCCCTATTGCCACAATGAGTGACTCTGTGTTTCTCATTTCCACGTTCTCAGTATCAACAGGATTTTGTTACAATAAATGCCCTCACCCTCTCTTTCCCAGCCTTCCTATACTGCTTGTCCTTTGTCTATCTTAAATACAAACTTTTCTTGTGTAACCATGCTGTTTGTTGTGTTTATAACTTCCTGAAAGTGGGGTCTCCTATTTAATTTATTTTCTGTTCTCTTTTTTTGATCATATTAGCTATATATACAATTTCAACTATCATCTCTGTTCAGTACCCCTCTGGTAGCATAATTTTGATGCCAATATCTTTATTCCTGTTTCCTGTGTTAAAATGTCTACCAGAATGCTGAGTACAGATGTCCCTATAGCAGTTCAAAGTCAACGTATGTGAACTCATACTGCTATTATCAGTTATTTGCAAATTCCAGCCTGTCTTTGATGCTGCTTTATATTCGAGAATATAACAGGATAGCATAGTTCAAAGATATGGTGTGAGTTTTGGAGTGAAGATTTCTTGAAGCTGAATGGGATTCCTAGTTGTTAGATCTGTGGCCTTGCTCTGGTCAAAGGACCAGAGTTTCTGTTTCCTCATCTGAAAAAAATGGCATGGAAACCACTCAGGTCAAAGAACTCATGTGAGCTAGGTACAAAGGCTTTGTTGAATTTTAACTATTCAATTTGAGTTGGCCCAGTGATCTCTGATGAAGCTCTCTTGTGGTTTAAAAATCTCTCCTGGAAGTATTGTTTTGAAAACAAAATCAGTTGGCACTTCAGTAATCTTTTTAAATAGATCACCTTTCCTCATCCTATCTCCCCCTATGGTCAACTGATTTTTGACAAGGAGATGAAATCAGTGAAGTGGGGAAACGACAGCCTTTTTAACAAATGGTGTTGGCAAAATTGGAAAAATATCTG
>NW_006399840.1:8585017-8600133 GCF_000299155.1 Elephantulus edwardii | reverse complement strand
CAAAAGCTTAATGCTTTTTGAAGTTCAAATTAAATATAAGTTCTCAACAAAAGAAACTATTTTGACGAAGAAAAGCTCTCCTGTACCATTCATACGTTCACCCAACCCTGAACATGTGACTCAACTCCACTTACTCAGCCTATCTTCTCTCTATTGGATAAGTTATGTATCTTTTAAAGTAAACGAAACTGGTAGCAATCAAAGGATTAAAGATTGCTTATATTTTTCCACCAGGAGATATATGGAAATTACAGACATCATGGAGCTACAGCTTACAAAACCCCAGTATCTTATTATTCAAATAGCTTTAAACACATTGCTACCATAAACCATGATAAACATGGTAGGTGATTAGATTGTACTTAACATATCTGGATGGCATTTTAAGCAATTGGCTCAAAACCTTCCCTTTTATTTTCCTATGTCCTTTTTTTTTTCTTTTTTCTTTTTCTGGAAATACTTACCTTGTTTTGTGGCATTCAGTTAGTGCTGACTCATAGGTGATCACGAAGAGGGTTTTCAGAGGCTGTAAATCACATGAAAGGAGAGTGCCCATCTTTCTCCTGTGGAGAAGCTGGTGGATTCAAACTATGTGCTTTTGGGTTCGCAGCAAAACTCCTTACCCACTAAGTCACCAGAGCTCCCTTTTTAGAAATAGTGCCCTTAAAATTTTCACAAGTGCCCATTCCCCTCTCTCTCTTGCTCTATCGCTCTCCCCCATATTTACCTTTCACTTTGTGTTCTCCCCGCCCCCCCAGAAGCCAGTGTGACCTTGAAAAATATAAGGAACAAGGAAAACTTTTTTAACTTGAGATGGTTTGCTGAGTCATCATGATGAACCTTGAATCAAACATAACATTTTGAGTCAGATTTGCCACTTCCTATGACCTTGGAGTTTCCCTTTGCTATGCCTCAATTTTCTTCTGTTAAAACAAGGAGTTAGAGCCTAAGGTTTTAAGATCCTTTGCAGTTTTTAGGGTCAGTAAAGATAAGTGATTTGAGTTTCACTCAATTTTATTTGTAGGGAACAAGAAATTGGATTATATCAGGAAGGAGATCATTAATAAATGCAATCAAATATATATCCTTATTACCTGAACAGTGGAAAGAAAACTTCGTTTGCTGTGAGCTATGTGTGATCTGAGAAATCAGAGCTATGGAAATCAGTGATTGATTATTGGTGTGTATGTGTTTGGTTACAGCATGCATGCAGATAGTTTATGTCTCAAACATCCATGCAGCCGCATAACTGCTATGAATAAAACACATACACTCAAATAGTCTCAACCAATGTGTAGCTGATCATGTGATGAAGCTGGAAATATAGGACCTTTACATGCTATTGCAGCATGTAAGCCATTATTATTTTTTATAGAAATCAAATAGTAAAAAATAGCAAGAAGCCATGGATTGCGGTGGTTAAGCACACTCAATTGCTAACGGAAAGTGTGTTGGTTCAAAGCTAGACCCCACTCTGCAGGAGAGTGATGTGGCAGTCTGTTTCCATAAAAAAGTTACAGCCTTGGAAATTCTATGGGGAAGCTTTACTCTGTCCTAGAAAGTTACAATGAGATGGAATGCAACTCAGTGGTACTGTTTGGGTTTTGCATGTTTAGTATTGTTTGTTGGTATTTTTTTTATTGATAAGAATAAATTATCAAAATTGAAATGCTCATTTTACCCTAAATTAGCTGTGTTTGTCATTACATCATAATAAGGTTAAGTATGAGTCAGGTCCAATTTGGTGGTATACAACAACAGTTATTACATTGTCCAAGCATGAGAGATATCATCTAATGTCAGATGGATCTTGACTGAAAGCAGAGAGTACCAGAAGAATGTCTATGTGTGTTTTATTGACTATGCAAAAAGCATAGTCAGATGACTGTGTGGATCACAATAAATTGTGGCTAACATTGAGGAGAATGAGAATTCCTAAACACTTAATTGTGCTCAGGCGAAACCTATACAATAGCACTGATAGCACACACAAGCCAAGTTCAGCTGAAGATTATCCAAAAACAACTGAAACAGTACATTAGCAGAGAACTACTGGAAACACAGGTCAGGTTTAGAAGAGGCCATGGCACCAGAGATATTATCACCAACGTCACAACAAATTGTGGCTAATCTTGAGAAGATTGAGAATCCCAGAACACCTGACTGCTCAGGCAAAACTGCATGGCTCAAAATCAGGTAGCAAGTGTGTCAGGGACGCATTCTGTCTCCATTCTGTTTCAATCTATATGCAGTAGAGATCATTTGGGAGTCTGGACTTTAGTAGGAGGAATGTGGAGTCAGGATTGGAGGAAGACTCACAACCAACCTGTGTTATGCAGATGACATAACTTTGTTTGTTGAAACTGAGGAGGACCTGAAGCATTTGCTGTAGAAGGTCAAGAACTGCAGCCTTCAATATGGATCAAAGCTCAACATCAAAAAAACAAGGAAGAGATTGAGGTTGTTAACAATTTTGTGTTGCTTGGGTCCATAATCAACACTCTTGGCACCAGTAGTCAGGAAATCAAAAGATGAATTGCACTGGGAAAGTCTGCTGCCAGGATTGTGGTGCTAGAGAAGAGTACTGAACATACCATTTACAGCCAAGAGGACAGGTCTATCCTGGAGAGGGTGAAAGCAGGTTGCTCCTTAGAGGCAAGGATTGTAAAGCTCTGTGTCACAAACTCTGGGCATGCCACCAGGAGGGACCAGTCTTTGAAGAAGACCATCGTTCTTGGAAGACAGAAGAGTCAGAAGACCCTGGATGAGATGGATTGGACACAGTGATGTGGCAATGGGGGCAAGTGTACCAGAGACAGTAAGATTGGCTCAAGATAGGACAGGGTTTAGAGCTGTTGTGTTTAGGGTATCTATGAGTCATAGTTAACTCGATGGCACTTAACACAGCAATGATTATTATATCTCTGAGTAGATGCTTTTCAGGTCACATGCCTTCCCGTCTGTGGTACCGCCACTACCATTAGACTACTCTGGGGCCTTAACAGCTCCCAGAGCTTCTGCTCTGCCACTGGGCCCATCTGTCACCTCCACCAGCTTCTTGGGCCTGTTGGGCTCTCTTAACTGCTGCACAGCCCAGGTCCCTGCTGCTAGAGGCTGAAGGGACATCTGGAGCTCCGGTATGGGCCACACTCGGGTCCAGTCTATCCTGCACATGCAAGTGCTTTTCGCTCTGTTGGCGAGCCTCCTTCTTGTCCAAGAGATCCTACCTACCCTGCTACATAAAGACCTCTGTCCAGGATCCTCCCAGGCAGTCAGGCTCATTCAGATCGCACCAAGCACAGGCAAGTGTTACAGCTCTTTTAGCTCCTTTGATAAGCTCCGTGGGCTGGTAAGGCCACCAGTGCACTGACAGTCTTCAGGGTTTGCCCTTTCCTCTGTGTAGAAGACTAGCACAGGAACTGCAAGTTCTCTGCTACCATCTCTTCTTAATATAGCATCTTGAACTGCTTGACACAGTCCCCCTGGACCCTTGTGTATTTGACCCTTTGCCTTAATTTTCTAAACTGGAACCCTTTGTTCTAGTTTGATCCACACTAGTTTGAAACACTAATAAAAGAAATTAGAACTCTGTTCATTAACGGGAACTATTCCTATACCAAAGGTACTGATTTGGGTCAACATACATTTGATCATTTCAGTACTAAAAACATCTTGTTGTCTTGGAAAACTCCACCTGACCCTCCATGGATGGCTTAGTAGTAAGGAGTTACACGGCCAACCCAAAGGCAGGTGGTTCAAATCCACCAGCTGCTCCAGGGGACAAAGATAGGCCATCTCCTTCTATGTGACCTACTGCCTCTAGAAAGTCTTTTGGAGGGTCAGCTGTGTGACAGCAGACGTGGACTCTGTGCTCCATGAGGCTTTTAATGGCCGATTTTGGGAATGTAGATCTCCAGAGCTTTCTTCCAAGGCACATCTTAATAAATTCAAATTGGCAGTCTTCCAGTTATCAGCTAAGCATAACATCCAGAAAATTTATCTTGTCAAATAGCACACTGATTTTTCAACTTCTTGTTGTGTACTTTCGAGTCAGGACTGACTCATAGCTGACCCTTCAGTGGGTTTGCATAGGTAGGAAACCACACACAGAGAGTGCCCATCTTTTTCCTGCAGAGCAGCTGGTGGATTTGAACCATGTACATTTGGGTTGACAGAGCTACTCCTTTATCATTAAGCCACCCATGCTGGATAAGGAAACCTTTCCAAGAGGACATGTTTTTAGTACTGAAATGATTGAATGTGTGCTGTCCCAAAGCAGTGCATTTGGTTCAGGAAAACTTCCAGTTAATATATGAACAGATTTCTAATTTGTTTTGTTAGTGTTTTTGTTATATGGATCAAATTGGAACAACTCACTGATGACCCTTCAGTGGGTTTTCAGGGACAGTAATTTGCATGGGAAGAGACTGCCCATCTTTCTCTTGCAGAGCAGCTTGTGGGTTTGAACTTCGTGCCTTGGGTTGGCAGTACAGTTCTTACCACTAGGCTACAAGAGATCCTGGTTTTCTCACATTAGTAATCTCCAAATGTGGATTGGAATTATGAGGAAAGAGGAAAGGAAAGGGCTAGAAGCTTCAAGTAGCTGAGATAGAAAAGTCAGGGCTATTTTTCATCTGCGCTATGAATATTTTCCTAATCCTCTTTCCCATATAATTCCCTCCACAAATACAACTTCTATGCATAGCAGGACCTCCTGAGCACCAGAAGTTGGGTTTTGTTATTGTCATTCTTGTAGTTGGCTGAGAACTGACTACACACAAAAAAAGGGAGGGGGGGAGAGCTCTCCTGAAACATCTAAGACCCAGGTTCTTTTGTCCCAGCTTTCCGCGTGAGTGTGCTCAGTGAGTGCATCTTGCGAATGAAGACATCAAACCCCGACAGGTTCGCTGTACAAGATTTGTTACCAAGATTACATTGCTTTACTATTACATTCTATTTTTACCTTCACTGCCTTGAGATATTTTGAGTTTGTGTTCTGTTGCTGCAGATATAAAAAGTTCTACCAGTCGCAAGAAATGAAAGGTGAAAAGAAGCAGGGATCCGTACTATTCCATGTGTGCGTAACAATAAAACCAGCTTCAAGCTCAGGATGTTAAGATTGAACCAAGACTCAGGAGTAGTTCAGTATCCGCGTTGTAAAACTAGTGTGTACAGAAGCTCTGTGGAAGCCCTGAAACCCACCACTGACGGTATTATTTTATAAAAAAATAGAAACAACCTCCAGAAGACGGCATTCAAAGTGTCTCCTCTCCCTCTGAATCCCGCAGAACCTTTTCACAACTCTTACTCCAAGCTCTCCTCGCATGCAGCCATTATTATTTGCACTCCCTCTTATTATCTAGTGCGGCCATAGCATAAAGGCCATGGGTAGATGGCGGTAGTGTATTGTGTACCATCAAGTTGGAACTGACCCTTAGTTGACTCTCCAGCAAGTTTTCAGAGGCAGTTCATCTCATTGGAGGAGAAAGCCCATCTTTGGATTGGAACCATGTGCCTTCCGGATTGTAGTGCAGCTTCTTAATCACCAGGCCATCAGCGCTCCCTATAGCTATAAACTAATTGTCTAATAGAGTAGGGGACTTGTTTTGAATGTTGGATGCTGCGGAGTCAGAACCAACTCATAGTGTGCATCTCACACGAAGAGACTGCCCATCTGTCTCCTGCAGGGTAACTGGTAGATTTGAAGCACGTGCCTTTGTGTTGGCAATGCGGCTCTTTACACCAAGGCTACCAGTGCTCCCTGATTAGGGGACTAGGAGATTAATATTAGTGTATGGGTTCTAGAAGTTTCTCCCTCTGTTGGCCCCTACAAAATGATGTTTTCTCTTTCAGCTTTTGTGCTTTGATTTCTTGATGATCTGCAAATTCGATCTGTCTTACCGAGTTTGTGCTTGCTTGTCTATGAGTCTACATACTTTAGCAGGGATTACATTTATTTACAAGGGAGCTCTGGTAGCCTAGTGGCAAGAAGCTGCACGGCAATCCCAAACGTACACGGTTCGAGGCCACCAGCCGCTGACAGAAGGATGAGCAGTCTCTCCCACGTAATTAACTGTCTCTGAAAACCTGCTGGAGCGCCAGCTATAGGTTAGTTCCAACTCTATGGTACACAACAACAACAGATTTGTTAACATAGTAAAGAAGATAGCATTTCCATATAGGATTATATCCATATATCTCACTGCCAGTGAATGAGAACTGACTCACAGCTTGAGCTTCTAATAGACAGGTGCTATAAATTGAAAAGAAATGGATTGGCCATCTTTCACTATTAGAACTACTGGTGAATTAGAATTTCAACACTTAAATTTTTGGTTGAGCGGTGGCACAATTATATCCAAAACATCTTGGAAATCCCTTCTCCTCAGAAAGCACTGTTTAAAAACTGTTGCTTATATATGCATGTATACTGCATAGGATTTAAAATTTAAATAGATAGATATAGATATAGATGTAGATGTAGATGTAGATGTAGATATAGATATATAGATATAGATATAGATATAGATATAGATAGATGATATAGATCTAGATCTAGATATAGATATAGATGTAGATATAGATAGATATAGATATATGTATTCCAACTTATCTATTACTTATGGTGGTGGTGGTGGTGGTGTTGATTGCCTTCAAGTTGAGCACAGCTCAGGGTGACCACCCTATACATTATTGTCATGTATCAAAGTTCACAGAATTTCCAGAGGCATGTTGTTTAGGAAGTGGATGCCACTCACAATATTCCAACTCATAATGGAATATGTTGTCATTGTTGTTGCTGTATACTGTAGAGTCAGAACTAACCCACATCTGACCCTCTGGTGGGTTTTCAGAGGCAGTTAATCACAAGAGGAGATTTCCTGTTCTTTTCCCCTGGAGCAACTGGTGGCCTTGAACCACATTCCTTTGGGACTGTAGTGCAGCTTCTCGCCACTAGGCCACCTAATGGAATATGTGAACACACACACACACACACACACACACACACACACACACACATATACTCCATGCCTTTAGGGTGGCAGGGTCATCCTTAACCAAGGTCACCAAAGCTCCCAGATATTTTTTAAAAAATTTTATATGCAAGTTCTGGTGGCCTTGAGGCAAAAAGCTGTGCAGCAATCCCGAAGGCACACAGTTTGTGGCCACCTGCTGCTCCACAGGAGAAGGATGGGCAATCTCCTCTCATGTAATTAACTGCCTCTGAAAACCTGGTGGAAGGTCAGCTATGGGCTGGTTCCAACTCTACAGTAAACGTATATATGACTATGACCAGAAGTGCCTCAAAAGAAATGGCTGGAGATTTTTTTTTCTTTCCTGAAAAAACCAGCCATTGAAAGCCCTGTGGAACAACACAGCTCCATTTTGGTCACGAAATGACAACAGTTTTGTTTTTTTTCAATTGTGAAAAAAAAAAAAAACCCAGTAAAATTTTCCACTCTAACTCTTTTTACACGTAGAATTGAATGAGGTTTACTGTTTAACCGTCGCTATTATGTACTTGCAAAATGTCTTTATCAACAGACAGAAACTCTCTGTGTCTCTCTTCTTTCAATCCCTATTAACTACTTGTCCATGTTCCGTCTCAGGTCATTTGCCTGTTCAGAGCAGGCCTTTAGGGATGTTGTTGTGTACCGTAGTAGAGTCGGAACCCACCCATAGCTGATCATTCAGCGGGTTTTCAAAGGCAGTTAATTGCACAGGAGGAGGTTGCCCCTCCTTCCTCAGAGCATCTGATGGCTTTGAACCTCATGCCTTTGGGACTCCAGCACAGCTTCTTGCCACTAGGCCACCAGAGCTAGACAATGATCCTAGAGTTAGTATAGAACTAGCAACAACCATAGGGAGCAGACTGCCTAGATTAAGCTCTGCTTTCCTCAACTTCGTGCCTAAGGCAGCTAAACCATCCTTTCTACATCTCAGGTTTCTCATCTACAAAGTAGGAATAATGACAGGGCCTGTCTTATGAAGATTAAATGACTTAATAAATGTAGAACATTTGCACGTGGTGATCATGGTACATTCCTTACCAGCAGTCAAGACATTAAAAGGCGGATTGCCTTAGGAAAATCTGCTCTCAGGGACCACTCCACAGTGCTGCAGAGCAATGATATCTGACTAATGGGCACCTGGTCCAGGCCACTGTCTTTGCAATTACTTGTTATGCATCAGAGATCTGGGCAATGACTAAGAATAACAGAAGAAGAATTGATGCCTTTGAGTTGTGATCCTGGAGAAGAGTATTGAACATACATGGACCACCAAGAGAACAAACTGTCTTGGAGAGGATGAAACCAAGTTTCTCCTTGAAGGCAATGATTTTGAAGCTCTGTCTCACATATATGTGGCAGATGGCTATGAAGGACCAGTCCTTGAAGAAAGGAAAAGTGCTTGGAAGGGTAGAGGGACAGCACAGAAGAGGATGAGATGGAGTGACACAGTAACTGGGTTAATGGAAGTAGGTGTGTTGGACAGTGAGACTGGCTCAGGATAGGGCAGGGGTTATTGTTCATAGGGTCTTTATGAGTCATAGTCAACTCGATGGCACATAAACAACATGGTGATCATTGCCGTTGAGTTGGTTTTGGCTCCAAGTTGACTCTCCAGTGGGTTTCTGAGGCTGTGAATCACATGAGAGGAGATTGCCCTTCTTTTCCCAAAAGAACAGCTGCTGGATTTGAACTTCCAGGAAGGTGCAGCCTTTGGGTTAACATGCACCTCCAAGTGGACTATAGCACCAGAGCTCCCTACACAATGCATATATAAAACCTCAACACCTGCTCACTTAGGTTCGGACTTCTGGGCAGTTCTGACTTGCCCTTTAACATTATAAAAATGTGCCCTCATATTGAAATGACTAAATTCGGTCCTACATGTAACAAATTCTTCATCACATCATCTTCACTTGGTGCATGTGTACCTTCTAAATCATTGAAAAGTTATCAGACTCACTGTCGTAGGATAGATTGTCTTAGCAACCCTGCAAGACAGAGTCAAACTGCACATAGACTTTGCAAGACTGTAACTGTTTATGGCAGCAGGCTCTCATCTTTCTCCCTCAAAATAAACCAAAAATGGCTGATGGGTTCAAACCATAGACCTTTTGGTTAGCAAACAAATGCTTTACTGATAGTGCCCTGAGGCCCTGTCCTTACACCAACCCACACAAATGAAAACCAGACACACTGCCGATGGATGGATTCTGATGGATAGAAACCCTCACATTGAGTTTCCCAGTCTGAAGATCTTCATGGGAGGAGAGATTGCCTGTCTTTCTCCCAAGGATAGATTGGCTCTGGGGGCTTAGAACTACTGAACTCATGGTTTGTAGCCAATAAACATGTAACGCTTATTAAAACATTATGCCACCACAACTCTTTACATGTATTAAAATAAAACTAAATGAGAACCATGTGCATTTGTTCCAACTTAACTTGCAAGTTCTAAAAGACAAGCTGAGGAACATAAGTCGTTCCCATCCTATAGCCTGCCTGTATATAATTTTTATTATGATTATTAGGGAACTCTGATGGCACAACTAAAAAATGGCTATTCATATCCACCTAATAGCTCTATATGAGAAAATCTTGATAATCTTTTCCTATTAATATTGCAGCCTTAAAATGGTATGTTGTTGTTGAGTTCTATTGAATCAAAACTGACCCAGAACTGACCCTCCAGTGGGGTTTCAGAGGCAATTAATCACATGGGAGGAGATTGCCTATTTTTCTACCTTAAAGCAGCTGGTAGATTCGAATCTGGTGCTGTCCGGACTGTAGCACAGCTTCTTACCACTAGGCTAAATTATATCGAATAATAATTCTATCCAGTCAGTTTTGGTCACTATGAGGCAAAAATTACTCAAGGGCACCTAACAGCAGTATGTTTGGGTTTTTTATAATTGGTGTTAGTAATGTTTCCTCATTCTTGACCTTTCTAACGATTTCATTTGTGAAGTAGTCTCGCTCCTGTGAGCACCCCTCCCTTTCTTTCCGTGATATCTTCCACCTGCCCTTCCACATCACCTTCAAGCCTCTCCCCTGACTCTCTTCTCCAGGAAGGGCCTCTACAGACCACATCAACGCGATCCAAGTTTTTTGCCCTCCAGATGGTTAGGGCCAATGTAGGCTCTCTACAAGATATTGGATGCAGAAAGGATGGTGAAAATAGAGTAATTGTTTGGCAAATTACTTATTAGTTTTGTGCAAGCAAGAAGTTCTGGTTGCTCAGTGGTTGAACACTTCATGGCCAACTAAAAGGTAAGCCGTTCTAACCTACCAGCCATTCAGTGGAAGAAAAGATAGTACAGGTTCCTTTTGTAAAGATTACAACCTTGGAAATTCTAAGGGGAAGTTCTACTCTGCTTTCTGTGGTCACTATGACTCAGAATTAATTGAAAGGAAATGGGATTTTTTTAAAAAAAATTTAAATTGTGATTTTAATGAAAGTTTACTGAAAAGTTAGATTTTCATTCATCCATTGTTGCACATTTTGCCCCCACACCTCTCTCCCCCCTTCCCCAGTTCACTTTTCAAAAAAATATTCAAGTCATTTCTAGATCCATCATGAAATACAATGTAGTGAGTGACAGGATAATATCCACACGCACACAAGGAAGTCCAGTGAATATCACTAGCATTCAAATATATGCACTGACAGCTAGAGCCAAAGAGGAGGAAATAGAAGATTTCTACCAACTTTTGCAGTCAGAAATAGATCAAATATGCCTTCAAGATGATAACAATGGGGGAATGGAATGCAAAAGTTAGGAATAGAGAAGAAGGATCAATAGCTGGAAAACATGGACTTGGTGACAGAAATGAGACTGGAAATAGAATTCTGCACACTCAATGATTTCTTCATTGCAAATACCTTTTATAAGAAACACAACCGCAGGCTATGCACATAGATTTCACCTAATGGTATGTATAGGAATCAAATTGATTACATCTGTGGAAAGAATCACTAGAGAAGCTCAATATCAGCTGTGAAAACCAGGCCAGGATCTGATTGTGGAACAGACCACCAACTACTCATATGCAAGTTCAAACAAAAGTTGAAGAAAATAAAATCAAATCTAAAGGAATCAAAATTTTACCTTAAGTCTTGAATTTCAAAACCATCTCAGGAACAGGTTTGAGGCCTTGAACACCAATGAAGAAAGACCAAATGAACTGTGGGAGGATATCAAGAATATTGTCTATGAAGAATGCAAAAGATTATTACAAAGGCAGAAGAGGAAGAAAAGACCAAGATGAGTGTCAGAGCAGACTCTGAATATTGTATTAGAGCACCAAGAGACCAAAGCTAAAGGAAGGAATCAAGAAATTAAAGAGCTGGACAGGAAATTTCAAAGGGCAGCTTGGGAAGGCAAAACAAGTTACTATAATGAATGTGCAAAGAGCTGGGGTCAGAAAATCAAAAGGGCCAAACTCACTCAGCATTTCTTAAGCTGACGGAATTGAAAAACAAATCCAAGCCATGAGTGGCAATACTTAAGGATGCTTTGGGCGGAATGTTAAATGATCCAAGAAGCATTAAAAGAAGATGGAAGGAGTATATGGAGTCACTGTATCAGAAGGAATTGGCTGACAGAAGAATTTCATGAAACAACATATGAGCAAGAGCCTGTGGTGATGAAGGAGGAAGTTCAAGTTACTCTGAAAGAATTGGCAAAAAAACAAGGCTCCAGGAGTTGACAGCATACCAATTGACATAATTCAACAAACTGACGCTGGCCTGGATGTGCTAAGTTGTGCCAAGAAATCTGGAAGACAGCTACCTGGCCAACTGACTGGAAGAGATCGGTATTTGTTCCCATTCCAAAGAAAGGTGACCCAACAGAGTGTGGAAATTATCAAACAACATCAGTATTAAAAGCAAGCAAAATTCTGCTGAAAATGATCCAAAAATGACTGGAGCAACATGTCAACAGAAAACTGCCAGAAGTACAGGCTGGGTTTAGAAGGGGTCATGGTACTAGGGATATTATAGCTAGTGTTAGATGGATCTTGGCAGAAAGCAGAGAGTTTCAGAAGAATGTATATCTGTGCTTCATTGACTATGCAAAGGCTTTTGACTGTGTGGATCACAACAAGCTGTGGCTGACTCTGAGAAGAATGGGAATCCCAGAACACTTTATCATGGTAGTGCAAAACCTATACTTGAACTAAGAGGCAGTCAGAACAGAGGAAGGAAACACATTGCATGGTTCAAAATTGGGAAGAGTGTCCACCAGGGATATATTCTGTCTCCATACCTTTTCTATCTGTATGCAGAACAGATCATCCAGGGGTCTGGGCTGTACGAGGAGGAATGTGGCATCAAGATTGGTGGAAGAGTCATCAACAACCTGCGTTATGAAGATGACACAACCCTACTTGCTGAAACTGAAGAAGATCTGAAGCACTTGCTGCAGAAGGTCAAGGACTGCAGCCTTCAATATGGATTGAAGCTCAACATCAAGCAGACAAAGATTCTCACCACTGGGCCATTTGGCAGCATCTTTATGGATGGTGAAGAGATTGAGATTGGTAACAGTTTTAGTTTACTTGGTTCCACAATCAACACTCTTGGTACCAGCAGACAGGAAATCAAGAGATGAATTGCATTGGGAAAGTTAGCTGTCAGGGACCTCTCCAGAGTACTGAAGAGCAATGATGTCAGGATGGAAACTAAGGTGCACCTTATCCAGGCACTAGTTTGTGTGCTATGCCTCAGAGAGCTGGACTGTGTCTAGGTATGAAGATAATTGATGCCTTTGAGCTGAGGTGCTGGAGAAGAGTGTTGAATATACCATGAACTGCTAGAACAAACAGGTTCAGCCTAGAGAGAGTGAAACCAGGCTGCACCTTGGAGACAAGGATTCTGAAGCTTTGAACATATTTTGGGCATGTTGCAAGGAGGGACCAGTCCTTGGAAAGGGATATCATGTTTGGGTGGGTGGAGGGACAGCACAGGAGGGGAAAACCCTCGATTTGCTGGATTGATTCAGTGATTGGGGTAATGGGAGTAGGTGTGTCTGAGGCAGTGAGGTTGGCACAGGACAGAGCAGGGTTTAGGGCTCTTGTGCATAGGGTCGCTATGAGTCACAAGTGACTCGACTGCACATAACAACAACAACATTCATTGTTGCCCAGTTACCTTGATCTGACTTCAAGTAACCAAAGATACTGGTCTTCTGAATGAAGGCTGCTCTATACAACTCTCTCTCAGTTCTACATCCATCCTTTGACTTTGGGGATGGCAAAAGCTCTGCCGCTCCTCATCCTATTTCCTTGTATTACCTCTCACAGTTCCTTCCAAATGCTGATTAGGCCCTTATAATGGATCCCTCTGTAAAAAACTTTCCCCTGGACTATCACAAGTTGACTGTGCTGTTTCAAAGTCAATCTCTTGCAGAGCAATTCCTTTCTTCCTAATAATTGCTATTATTGTTATGTGCCATCAATATACCTGGAACTCATTGTGACCCTATGTACAATAGCTTTGAAGCCCGTCCTGCCCTGAGCCTGTCTCTCACTGACTCCAATACACCTACTCCCATTGCCCCAGTAACAGTATCATACCATCTCATCCAGGGTCTTCCCCTCCTGTGCTGTCCCTCCACCCTTCCAAGCATGATGTCCTTCTCCAAGGATCAGTCTCTCCTGGCCACATGCCCAAAGTATATGAGACGGAGTTTCAAAATCCTAGCCTCCAAGGAGAAACTTGGTTTCACACTCTCCAAGACAGAACTATTTATTTTCTTGGCGGTCTATGGTATGTTCAAGACTCTAGCACTACAACTCAAAGGGATCAATTCTTTTTCTATCTTCCTAGTAGAGATTACCTAACTTAGTGAACAAAAGATTTAACTAGTAATTGTGTAGATTTGTAGATTCCTGGATCAGAATCTTAGAGACTTGAATCTCTGTGTCTGAGGTGGGACCCAGAAATCTGCATTATTAGTTAATATCCTGGGGAATTCATAGATACTATGTGCGACAGATATTCTTACTGCTGGATCCATAGGCAACATCATGAAAGATGGATAAAAGATTGAAATTGTCAACAGCTTCATCTTACTTACTTGGATTTACAATTCACACCCTGGGTACCAGGAGTCAGGAAATCAAGAGATGTATTACACTGGGAAAGTCTGCACTCAGGGACATCTCCAAATTATTGAGGAGCAATGATGCCATTTTGAGCACTAACATTTCAGGCCATGGTCTTTCTGATTACTCCATCTCAGAGCTGGACAATGATTAAGGATAACAGACGAATTGATGGCTTGGTGCTGTAGTGTTGGAGAAGAGCACTGAACAACCATGGACAGCCAAAAGAGCAAACAAGTATGTCTTGGAGAGGGTTCAGCCACTCCAGCCAGAATGCTCTTTGGAGGCAAGACTGATGAGGCTTTGCCTCACGTACTATGAGCATGTTGTTAGAGAGGCTATTCCCTGGAGCAAGAAATCATGTTTGCAAAGTCAAATGGTTGATGAAGGAAAGGAAGACCCTCGACCAGAAGAATTGACACAGTGACTGCCGCAATGGGCTCTAGTGTGTCAGGAAGGGTGAGGATGAGACAGGATAGGATGGGGTTGAGATGCTTTTCTGAGAGTCACTATGGCTTGTCCTTGACTCAGTGGCAACTAACAACAATAACATGACCTACATGACATTGTTTTAATTGTACTTGGCATTGATTTCAGCCTATGTGGAATATTCTTTTTTAGCTGATTTGTCTTCTCTATAAGACAAGTTATAGAAAGAATACCCAAGCCAGCTGCATTGAGTCGATTCTGATTCATGATGACCCCAATATGTGTATCAAAGTGTTAATGCTCTATTGTGTCAAGAGATCTGGAGAACAACCACTTGGCCAACTTACTGGAAGAGATCTGTATTTGTTCCCATCCCAAAGAAAGGTGACCCAACAGAGTGTGGAAACTATAGAACAATATCATTGATTTCACATGCAAGCAAGATTTTACTGAAGATTATTCAAAAACGACTGGAACAACACATCAGCAGAGAACTACCAGAAGTCCAGGCTGGGTTTAGAAGGGGTCGTGGTACTAGAGATATTATAGCTGATATTAGACGGATCT
>NW_006399840.1:8577493-8581612 GCF_000299155.1 Elephantulus edwardii | reverse complement strand
TTGTGTATGGAGTGAGGTGTGGGTCTTGCTTGAGTCTTTTGCAGATATTTTTCCAATTTTGCCAACACCATTTGTTAAAAAGGCTGTCGTTTTCCCACTTCACTTGTTTGAAAGCTCCAAAGTTTCAATGAGCAGCGAATTGTGGTCTCCTTGTAGGCTGACTACCTCAGTTCGTTCGTTCCACTCCAGTTGGAACCGAGTCATTGCTGATCCTCTAGTGGGTTTTCAGAGGCTGTAAACTGCACGGGAGGAGCTTACCTATCCTTCTCCTGTAGTACTGCTGGTGGATTCTAACTTCCGGAGAGTCACCACCTTTGGTTTAGCATTATGGCTCCTTACTGACTATGGCCACTAGAGCTTAGAAGAGAGAATTCCTCCTAGACACGAATGCTGTCAAAAGCTTTTGACTTTGGTTCTACTTACTAATCCCAAAAGTGTGTTATTATTCCTGTTTTATAGATGACAAAAGCAAGGATCATAAACCTTGATCAGTGTGCCCAGAGCTGGTAATTATCTGAGCTCAATCTGCCTCCACATCTGTCAGAATCCAAAACCTTTGCTCTTCTCACCATGTTCTACTGCCCATGTGTGGTGAACATTTAAGCAACTTTGTGTAGGAGTGTGTTTAAGTGAGGAGGACAATAGCAAATAAAACAATTTAAACTGGTCTTATTAGTAAAATACCAGGGGAAAGGGAAAGTGCAGATTTTAAACCAACCCACTGTTACCAAGTTCATTCCATTTCACAGTCGCCCTACAGGACAGATCAGAGCTGTCCCACGAGGTTTCCAAGGCTGTAAATCTGTACAGAAGCAGACTGCCACATCTGCTCTCCACTAAGGGATTCAAATCACTGACCCCTTAGATATCAGTCAAGCATTTAGATAGACTAAAAGTCTAGATACACGTGAATTCTGTGATCAATTTGATCTTTGATGTTATATTTTTAGCTTTCTGTCTACTTCTCTTTCACTTGCCTTTCCTCTCCTCATATCCTACTTTTCTGCTCCATCCTAATTGATCAGTCTAATTGATCCCATCTTCCATTTTCTATCATCCTTATTGGTCAGCTAATTGATCACACTAACTAAAATGTAGTTTGTAAAAAGAGAAGTCAAAAGCAGCTCAACCATGGGATTAAAAACAAAGAGTTTTTCTTAAAAAAAACAAATATCCTCGTTTTCTCAGGGTAGTCCCCCCCCCAGTTGTAATACTTCACAAAGAACCTCGAAAACAGCAAGACCATATTATGGTTTTAGTGTGTTTACAATCCAGCCATTATCAAACTAGATTCCATATGAAAGCGTATTTAATATGCTTAGAAAGGAAACCAAAATGAAGATGTGGACAAATGAGTGCAACTGACTTTTCCACATAAATGCCATTTTCCAATTTAAGTATTTTCTAGTCCACTTTTTGCCTGGCCCATGCTTGCTTTTGTTAACCAATTACTATTTTTTTACATGGTTTTTATTTTTGTCTGTTAACACTAATAAAAGATCAAGAAGAAAATTCTATTAAGAATTACCCTTTTTTATATAATTTGTGAGTTTAATCCAAAAAGTACTCATTATAAACTACTGAATATGCTGTTGAATATTGATAGTCCTGGAATTTGACTAAAATACCTTAGCACAGGTTTGTGTATGGTGCTTTTCTAAACTACACAAAAACTCACTGCCAGAAAGTGGGTTCCAGCGCAGAGCTGACCCTCCACTGCGTCCCAGGCTGTAATTTGGGATGGAAGGAAACTGCCTGTTTTCTTCCCTGGGAGCCACTGTGGATTTAAACTGCCACCCCCCACCTTATCTAGAACCTACTTTTTTTTATTTTCATTCTGGCTTAAAAAAACCAATAAAATCCCTATAAATATTAGTTAACTAGTGATTTTTGGTATATAAAATATATGTTCAAGACTTGGAACATTATTATTATATGTAAGAGTGAAGATTGCTGTAAGATGCTGTGTAAGGTTGAAGAAGCACTGGTAGCACAGTTATTAAATACTAAGCTGCTAACCAAAAGGTTGGTAGTTCGAACACACTAGCAACTTCACAGGAGAAAGGACATGGTATTTTATTCCCATAATTGTTACAACATAGATCTCAAGAACTTAATAGTGGTCAGCCACCACTGGTGAGTACTCTCAAAGGAATTACAACAGAAAGTCCTTGATAGAGTAAGAGAAAAATAGAGGGCAAGGCTTAAAATCATAAAAAAGATTTTTAAAAAAAGCCTACTTGTCAGATAGATGCCTGTTTCAAGCCTGCAACAGAAATCTCTTTCTGACTCAACTTTGAGCCAAATAATCAATAGCTGCAGAGAAAAATACACTTCTTAGGACAGCAGAGGATATGACATCAAAAGGGCAGCATCTGTCCAGGCATATAGCTCAAAAGTCAGGAAGAGATAGGAAAGAAGGAAGAATAGAAAGGAGTCATACAGGGTGGAAGTGGGAAGAGTACTGTTAAGAAGTGATGATTGTCATCCGTGTCAAAAAGCACTAAGTGTATGATTTTTTTAGTGGCAATCCAGTTTGCTCTGTAAATGTTCATGCAAATCACATGCAAAAAAAGTTAAACCCAAAAACTATTATAGTGTTGGGTAAACCCTATATATTACTCTACTTTGTTGTATAGAGTTTCTATTAGCTAGAATCCATTTAAAGGTGTACAGCAACACATTTAAGATTAAATAATTATCCTAATATGAATAATTCTTCTAAACCTACTTCCATTCAATAAACCAATCTATGTCATATTTAATTACTATTTCCTCTGTATCAGTCACTGACCTTAGTGTTGAGGAAGCAGTCATGGATAATATAGAACAAATCTTCTTTTCTTCTGAAGAGTGTAGACTTAGGAGGAATCTGGCGGAGAAGGAATACTGGATTTCGTAGAAGCCTGGGAAGGGACATTTACTTAGTTTAGAGATGCAATGAATGTAGGCATTCCCTTGAGGAAATAGTATCTATGTGATCTAAGATCTGAAGATTGCATAGAAATTAGCCTGGTGAGTAAAGGGATGAAGAATGTTTTAACTCAAAAGAACTATTTGTGCAAATGCTTAGTGCCTTTAAGAACTGAAAAGAATTCCAAGAGACTAGAGCAGGGGGAAATGAATGCCATATGGCATTCAAGTAGTTATTTACTTCAAGCAAGAAAACATTGTCATATTAATATATTAGGGAGCAAATACTAGTTACCCAGTGTCTAGCATAAAGTTTGGAACACAAAAACGGGTTTTATAGTTTTCGATTTTTTTCCAGCTAATTAGCTGACTGAGTAAATATTCAATACTATATATAATGAGAATCATACTTTGATTCTGCCTCCTGGTGTGTTTCCATTTTGTTATGGGACTGGTGAGATGACATAGTAGATTATGTGTTGTGCTGCTAACCAGAAGGTCAGCAGATCAAATCCACTAGCTGCTCCCAGGCAGAAATGTAGACATCTCCTCTCATAAAGATTTAGAAGCTCAGAAACCTGATGAACAGTTGCTGTGAATCAAAATCAATGCCACAGGAGTGGAATTGGTGTGATTTTGTTGAAAAATTTAAAAAATAATTAAACTGTTTAAAAATGGACCAAAATTTAACCAAAGAGCAGGCAGATGCGTACATGCCTAAGTAGGGGCTGGGCAGCTGTGAGAGTGAAGGAGGGAGAGGCACTGAGAAGGTTGAGGCATTCATAGGGATTGCAGTGGTCCCCACAAGTGTCCACCAATGAAGACTAAGTCAGACATGTGGCTGCGATCCCTCAGGCAGGTCATCATGGGAAAATTGGTTATTATTTCAGCTGACTCTGAAGTGACCTTCATCATTTAGTCCTGAAGCTGCAACAAATTCCCTCTCCTGTGGGAATGTATAACATAAGACCATGATAACATTTTCCACTAGCAATCTAGGGCATGTTATCTGGCAAAAGAGCAAAAAAATTTTGTAAATTAGAACTCTCCCAGGAACTCTAAAATATACGATCTTGATAGACATAAATTTTCAAACCGGTGTAATGACCAGCGCAGGAGGGGAAGACCCTCTATGAGGTGGATTGATTCAGTGACTGGGGTAATCGGGATGGGTGTGTCAGAGGCAATGAGATTGGCACAGGATAG
>NW_006399840.1:8574570-8576426 GCF_000299155.1 Elephantulus edwardii | reverse complement strand
TGGTACTAGGGATATTGTAGCTGATGTTAGATGGATCTTAGCTGAAAGCAGAGAATACCAGAAGGATGTTTATCTGTGTTTCATTGACTATGCAAAGGCATTTGACTTTGTGGATCATAAACTGTGGCTGACTCTGAGAAGAATGGGAATTCCAGAACACTTGGTCATTCTAATGAGAAACCTATACTTGGACCAAGAGGCAGTCATCAGAACAGAACATGCAGTCATGGTTCAAAATTGGTAAGAGCGTATGCCAGGGATGCATCCTATCTCCATAACTTTTCAACCTATATGCAGAACAGATTATCCAAGAGGCTGGGCTCTGTGAGGAGAGGTGTGGCATCAGGATTGGTGGAAGATCTGTCAACAGTCTGCATTATGCAGATGACACAACCCGGCTTGCTGAAACTGAGGAGGACCTGAAACATTTTTTGCAGAGGATCAAGGACTGCAGCCTTCAATATGGATTGAGGCTCAATGTCAAGAGACAAAGATTCTCACCACTGGACCAATTGGCAGTATCAGGATGGATGATGAAGAGATTGAAATTGTTAACAACTTTAGTTTGCTTGGCTTCACAGTCAGCACTCTTGGCACCAGCAGCCAGGAAATTAAAAGACATAGTGCATTGGGAAAGTCTGCTGTTAGGGACCTCTCCAAAGTACTGAAGAGCAATGGTGCCATTTTGGAGACTAAAGTGTGTCTGATACAGGCCATGGTCTCTGCAATCACTGTTATGCATCAGAGTTGGACAATGACTAGGGAGGATAGAGGGAGAAGTGATGCCTTTGAGCTGTGGTGCTGGAGAAGAGTATTGAGGATACCATGGACTATTAAGAAAACAAACAGATTCATCCTTGAGAAGGTTAAACAGGGCTGCTCCTTGAAGACAAGGTTTCTGGGACTTCGTCTGACATACTTTGGACATGTTGTAAGGAGGGACCTGTCCTTGGAGAGGGACATCATGCTTGGGAGGGTGGAGGGACAGCGCAGGAGAGGAAGACCCTCTTTGAGCTGGATTGATTCGGTGACTGGAGTAATCAGGATGGGTGTGTCAGAGGCAGGGCGATTGGCAGAGTTTAGGGCTTTTTTGTACATAGAGTCTCTATGAATCAAAAGCGACTTAAAGGCACATAACAACAACAACAAAAATATTGGGGTTTAGTGACAGAGATTTTTTTTTTTTTAAAGATTGTCGTGTCCAAGGAGGATAGAAGGAGAATTGATGCCTTTGAGCTGTGGTGCTAGAGAAGAGTATTGAGAATACCATGGACTGCTAGGAAAACAAACAGATTCATCCTAGAAAGGGTTAAACCGGGTGACTCCTTGGAGGCAAGGAATCTGAGGCTCTGTCTAACATACTTTGGACATGTTGTGAGGAGAGACCAGTCCTTGGAGAAGGACATCATGCTTGGGAGGATGGAGGGACAGTGCAGGAGGGCAAGGCCCTCTATGAGGTGGATTGATTCAGTGACTGGGATAATCGGGATGGGATTGTCAGAGACAGTGCGATTAGCACAGGACAGAGCAGAGTTTAGGGCTCTTGTACATAGAGTCACTATGAGTCGCAAGCGACTCGACGGCACATAACAACAACAACAACAGGAAGCTCTGGTGGCCTAGTGGCAAAAAGCTGAACTGCAATTCCAGAGTACCATGGTTAGAATCCACCAGAATCTGCTGGAGAAGGAGGGGCAATGTCCTCCTCCTGTACCAATCAGATCGGATTTGGTGGTACATACGCAAAAAATAACAAAATAAAATAAAATTAAAAAGATTGTCATGTCTCTCTGCTGAGACACAGCTGGGTGGTTTGAAAGCTCCAAAGTTTCTTTTTTTTATTTTTATTTTTATTA
>NW_006399840.1:8547720-8568433 GCF_000299155.1 Elephantulus edwardii | reverse complement strand
GTGACTGGGGTAATCGGGATGGGTGTGTCAGAGGCAATGAGATTGGCACAGGATAGAGCAGGGTTTAGGGCTGTTGTACATAGGGTCACTATGAGTTACAGATGACTCGACGGCACATAACAACAACAACAACATGGTTGACAACGAATGATTTCAAAGTCAGATAATTTTTAAAGGAACCAGAAGTGTGATCTTCAGCAAGTTTCCCAGCCCCTCTAAGCCTCAGTTACTTTATCTGGAAATGGGCATATTAACTTCTTCAAAGGGTCAATGAAAGAGAAGATCTTCAACCAGAGGTTTGACACAGTGACTGCTGGATTGGGCTCAAGTATGCCAGCAATGACGAGAATGACACAGGAGGAGACTGTTTTCAGACCCAATGCCCAACACGCATTGGGTCTCCATAAGTCCTATTTGAAAGTGCCCAACAACAACTTGGTGGTGAAAACAGTTAAGTACTTTTTTGCTCATCAAAAGGTTGGTTGTTCGAACCCACTCAGAGCGACCTTGAAAATAGGCCTGATAATCTACCTCTGACAGAAAACCCCAGTTCTACTCTGCATACTTGGGCTTGCTATGAGGAGGAATCTGTTTGAATGATGGCCGCTAACAATGACGAGAATTATTTGCTTGACTAAATAACAACAAAATATATTTTACATATCGTCTGATATACAATGAGAACCTGTTGCTGGCGTCAGTGGCCATTGAGTCAGACCCGGATTCATAGTGATGTGTGTGTAGTGGCAGGATGAGCTGTCTGACCCTATACTAACTTCCAGGACAGAGCCATAAGTATTCGTTTTTATTGACTGATGTTTGGAAACCAAACACTAGCTTTGCTTCCTAGTCTGTCTTAAATCTGGAAGCTTTGCTGAAATCATTGACGCACAAGCTTCTCCTGACATGCAGTTGGTGGGTAGCAGGGAAATTACTGACCAGGTATCAAAGCCCCATGTGGGTCTGACACCTATAAGCCGAGAATTCGGCCACTCAACTCTTGAGAGCGCTTCACTGAAGACTTAAAACGTGTCTATAAAGAGGTGGGGCAGGGAGAAAAGTACCAGTGAATGATATTCGTATATAAAGTAATGATAATAACAGCCTATTGTGTAGAAACTAACAGACCCTCTCAGAATTTATAAACTCCCCAGAGTCTCTGAGTTTCCAAATTCGCATGATTACCAAGTCTGCAAATGTGTTTCTGTTCTCAGTTTAACCTTTTATCAGGATTCCTCCCAAACTCCCTGATTAGACTGACTCTTTGTCGCCAACTTGTACAAGAATTTGACTTTGTCAGTATTGGGGAAATATCTGTAAAATAGTACAGTCAATAAATAAATATACTGCAGACTTTGAGTCGCTTAAAAAAAAAATCACCCAGGAGGTTAAAAAAAAAATCTAGAAGCACAATGTTAACTGAGTTTGGTTTAGTATTTGGACAAAGAAATCCCTGCTCTGAACTGAGCAGAGAGATAAGCGCCCTGACTTGCAATAGATTAAGAGACCTGCATCAGTGCGAGCAAACCACGTCTCAGGCGCTCCCCAAGTGCCGCCACATTTAGATTTAAGATTAACTGCAGCCGAATGGTGGAGCGGCTGTTTGTTTTATGAAACAATCGCTAATGACATTAAACAGAAGGAGCCCCTTCCAACATGATTGTTCATTTGTGATAAACTGAGAGAAACCCACAAGAGATTGAGAAAGAAAACTCATAAGGGCTTCATTCCGAGGCTCTCACGATATTCTATTGGAGGGGACAATTAATGGAAGTGAATGAGAATCTAATCCAGAGCCCATTTAGATTGAGGGAGGAGGAGGTAAGGCAGCCCAGAATCAATATGGATTTGCTGGGTTTTATATTTATATTAAGGGATTGAGTGATCATAATTTCATGACAAGTTTTCCAAGGAGGGTTGTTTTCTTGTGGGTTTGGGCTTTGGTTTTTTCCAATACTGTTCTTCATTTCTCCTACCCCTCAGCTCCTGGCAGCCTAAAGCTGACATTAAGCATTAACTGTATTAAAAAAAAGAGTTCTGTCTGTTAGTTCAATTAGACATCATACATTTGCTTTTCAACGTATTTGAAGGCTGGTTTGATTTGGGTCCAGTCATTTAAAATTAAGAGAGCAGAACCGTGGACAGAACTGTGTATGGATATCTGTGGCTCTGAAGTCTTAATTGCAAATTCAGATAAGGAATACACAGGACTGTATCTCTCTAGACCAAAGGTATTTGCTAATACCTGAGCTAGAAAGGTTGTTAGATTCTCTATTTACTAACTCTGGCTTTTGCCTTTGTGTTTTTATTGAACTTTAAATGTTTTGGCTGAATACAGTCCAATCTGCAGCAGCTGTACCAAAGAATATGTGGGTAAAATCTCCAACAAGTCTTGCTTGCATTTTCATTATTTTAGTCCCAGCTCAAAATTGAAATAGTGTTTATTTAAAAAAAAAAATTGTCAAAGGCCATGTTGCAGCATTAAGCTTTTGTTTTATACACAAAGAAATATATTAATGAAAAGTGTTTTAAGTGCTTATTATAGAGATGGTTTGTTTTGAAACATGGGCTTTTTCACAGCAGTTTTACACCTCATTGTGTACCATGAAAGACACCCTAAGTAGAGGTTGTCAGTCTCCCATCAGAAGTAGAGTACTGCTGGGGAATAGAGCCATTTAGAATGTCACTCAAGCAGGACTAATCTAGAGTAGATATCTTATAAATAACCAGTAACGAAAAAAAAACCAAATCATCCCTCTCCCCACCAGAGCAGAGAGAATTACTACTTAAGAGAAGGAAATCTTTATAATAAAGCTTTACAGTTTGAATTAGTGAATTGTTTGGAGGCAAGCTTTGCACCAGGTGGCAATGACAACCTTTAGCTAGGATCTCTGGAGGCTCTGACAATATCTCTGTGAGGAGAAGAGTGAGTTTAGAAGGATTCTTGTAGGCTTGCATCTCTCTCTTTGGTTTTTGTTTGGGGTTTTTGGGGTGTGGTTGTTTTTTTTTAAATTTTACACTGATTTATTTACAAAATTTGAATACATTGTTTTAGAGAAAAGATTCTTTCAATTTCCCTCACCTCCCCACTTATGAAATTGTACAAAGCCCCCTCCCTATTCACATCCTCATCCTTCTGCTTCCACCTTCTTCTACCCCCTCTTGGATTCTTATACTCATTCTATAATAATGGTTTAATACAATTTTTGTCCTTGTGGGACTGAGTGAGTTCACTCAGCATAATGCTCTCCAGTCCCTCCCAAGTTAAGTAATAATTTACAAAATCATTGCTTCTGTGTGCTTCATAGTATGCCATTGTGTGAATGTACCATAATTTCTCAATCCATTCATATGTGGTTGAACATCTGGGCTGTTTCCATGTTCTTCTGATGGTGAATAATGTTGCTATGAACACTGGTGTACAAATCTCCATTTGTGCCTCAGTTCTCATTTTCTCAGGGTATATTCCAAGTAGTGCAGCTGAAACAGGATCCCCATCTCACACCATACACAAAAATCAACTCCAAGTGATCAGAGACCTGGGAGTAAAACCCAAAACCATAAAGTTCATAAGAGACAAACTGTGAAGAAGCTTAGAAGTGCTAGTCCAAAGTATAAAGAAATTGTCAAATACAACCAGAAATGCACAATCTGAAGAGGATGAAATTGATGCATGGGACCTTTTAAAGATTAAATCCCTGTGTGCATAAAAACCTTTTTCCAACAGGATGAAAATAAAACCAGCAGACTGGAAACAAACATTTGGTAATACCATCTCAGACAAGAGTCTTATAACAAATGTTTACAGAATACTCCTGGGCCTCCACAAGAAAAAGACTGATAACCCAATTATAAAATGGGTAAAAGACAGGGGAAGAATTTTCACAGAGGAAGATATCTGAATGGCAAACAAACATGTGATGAAATGCTCAAACTTACTAGCAATAAGAGAGATGTAAATCAAACCCACAGTGAGGTACCATCTCACTCTAGTAACAAGGGGCAAAGTTTAACAAAGCAGCAAGTCATAAATGTTGGAGAGACTGTGGTGAGAAAGGGACTCTCATACATCATTGGTGAGATTTTAAAATGGTGCAAGCATTCTGGAAGGCAGTTTGGTACTTCCTTAAAAAGCTGAACGTAGGAATTCCGTATCTCCCTTTGGTTTTGGGGAGAAGACCAAGGACCTTAGAAATCTACAGTTGCAAACTATGGGATTGTGATCATATCCTTCCTTTCTGATACATGTCCTTTCTCTTTGAAACTGAAATGTTTTGCACTTAATAATGATGAATATTTGTTGTACATAAAATTGTTGTGCACATTTTAAGTGCTGGTAGAAGATAAAGGGAGTAACTGGGTGGTCCAGAGGATTAATGTACTTGGACACTCAGAAAAAAGTTAGTGGTTCAATCCACTGAGAAACAATATAGAAGAAAAACATAGTGATTTCCTTATGAAAGTATCAGCTATTGGAAACTCTGGTGAGAATGGTTCTACTCTGACACACATGCATTTAGCATGAATCCTTGACTTGACAGCAAATGGTTACAATATAAGAGTATCAACAGTGGTACTTATTGACTTTGCTATTAGTCCAATTGTCATTGTCTCATTATTGAAGTAAATGCTGACTTCTTGAGATATTTGCATCTTCCCTAGCTTTGGAAATGCTCTTGGTTTTCCTTCTTAAAAATCTGGTAGAACTCTCTCTCAATTTGCAGAAGGGAAAGGAGCATTATCAAGGCCGGTGCTGGGAGCGCTACCAGTGAAAGAAAAAGGAAGAACTTGATTTTCTTGTTTCTGGTAACTAGCCTCCTGTTGAAGATCCTCTTGTCTCCTAATTGGGAGATTATACAGAGAAATTACCAGGACACTTTACTCGTCATAATAATCACAGTGACCTCCACTCTACACCACGCATTTATACCAGGACTAAGAAAAGACCTCATTTCCTTTATGAACTTGCCCACCATAACATACTATTCCACTGTCCTAGAACACAGAAGAAAATAGGGGGAAATCTTAACATTTATATACCACTTTAAAAAAAAATAAAAGAAGAAGAACCTTGGTTATGATAGGAGTTAGAGGGAGAATGGATTTTATTGAATGTCAGAGCTTTCCATCTTACTGCATCTATTCCCATACATGCCTGTAAGTCAAATAGGGCAGATGCTATCTACATTTCTCAGATGAGAAAATGAAAGTAAAGTGTCTTCTTTAAGACCTGGCTGCAAGAAGTTACATTCATCGAGCACATAAATATTATGGGAATGCTTAGCACTTTGGGATCTGAACCACTTCTTGTTTCTGCAGAGAATCAGTTGTTTGAGGTTCTCTCCAGTCTGCGTGGGCCACTGTTAGGTGGCATCTCTGTTTGCACGTTGAGCAGGAAGAAATTACTCACTGTTTAATGAGAAGCCATGGAGTTAGCAGATGCAAATAGCCCTTGGCACATGAGAAGTTGTGTTCCTTTTAACATTATATACTGTAACACAACTCTCCAGCGTAAAATTGCAGACTGTTCCTGCTGGCCGGGACAATTGATGGTGTGCTCTAGAAAGAAAGGATTCGGTCCTATAAATGTCTATTAAATAGACATTTGCTCGCATACCACTTTTCAAGTCCCTGGAAAGTTGTAAGGGACTGATAAAATAGGTGAATTAACAGGTCTTCATAATATTTGAAGGCAAAAATGAGTAGAAATCCATTCCATGGTTACCAAAAGTTGTATAATAATACAATTTGCTGTTCTATGCAATAAAGGGATCATGTATATACAGTATATACCCATATATAATGAAGGAGTTCCTGGAGCATAGTTGCATTGCTAGTGGAATGTTGACGATTCAAATCCACCACTAATTCTCCAGGGAAAGATGGCTGGTCTCCTCCTGTAAAGATTTATAGCCTCAGAAACCTGAAGGAGAGTTGCTATGAGTTGGAATCAACTTGAGAGCAGGGGGTATATGTTGTTGTTAAGTGCTGTCGAGTTGCAGGTGACTCATAGCGACCCTATGAAGGAAAGTCCTCAACACTGTGTGTCTTTCATCCTCTCTCCAGGTTCATAGGGTTTCCAGAGGCAAGCTATTACAGAAGTGGATGCCACTCCTGCTTCCAAACTTGTTTTAATCGGGGAGCTTCACCCCATTCTCTGTCCGTACTGGGTAACCAAACATTTGACACATCAGTGTCACAGTGTTCAGCCTCACAGCAACCACAAGTGACCACTGTACAGCAACTTGTACACCAGGGCTAGATGACCTAGAGGAATGTCTGAACAAAAACAATGAAAAACAGGCCCAAAGGCCGCGGATGAAAAGTCACCCTTGGTAGCATCAAGCTACCTTTGGCTTGGTAGCATCACTTTCTGTCCACTGGGCCAGCTGATGTCTCTCTATGTTGATGTTATTGTTGTTAAGTGCTCATCGAGTGGCAGGCGACTCATAACGACCCTATGAAGGAGAGTCCTGAACGCTCGAGGGGGCATATACATATTTAAAATTAATAACTTATTGAAAAACAATACTAGAAGATATAAAGACATGCGTTTCTTTGGGACCCCGAAATACTCTTTTTGCACTTCCCTTTATCTCACAGTTCTTTTGAGATGTATGCATGAATTCTTGAAGTATAAAAACACAATAGTTATACTAGTCCTTTCATATTGTGTCATAATTGGCCTCTTCTGTGAAGTTTAGTTACATGTTAACTAAAAAGGGTCCCAGCAATACATCACCAGAGAACTACCAGAAATTCAAGCTGGATTCAGATGGCGATGTGGAATGGGGGGTGTACCATTGCTCATGTCAGATGAGTCTTAGCTCAAAGTAGAGAATATTGTAGAGATGTTTATTTATGTTTTATGACTATAGGATGGCATTAAACTATGTGAATCATAACAAATAATAGAGAGCATTGTGAAGAATCAGAATTCAGAACACAATTATGCTTCTGCAAAATCTATGTAGACCAAGAGACAGTGGGTTAAAATAGAACAAGAGGATGCAGTATGGCTCAAAAACAAGGAAGCGTGTGTGTTATCCTTTCACCATATTTATTCAGTCTATATGCTGAGCAAATCATCTAAGAGGACAGACTATATGACAATAATATGATGTTAGGATTGGAAGAAGACTCATAAATATGCAGATGACACAATCTTGCTTGCTAAAAGTGAAGATTACTTCAGGCACTTAACAAATGAAGATCAAAGACCTCAGTACTGATAGGTCAAAATTAAGAAAACAAAAGACTTCATAACTGGACCAATAAACAACATTATGGTAAATGGAGAAAATATTGATGTTGTCAAGGATTTGCTTTTACTTGGATCCATAATCAATGTCCATGAAAAAAAAGTAAAGAAATGAAACAATGCATTTCACTGATGAGAACGACTGCAAAAAACAAAACCAAACCAAAACAGAAAGCTACTTAAACTGATAAAAAGCAAAGATCTCACTTTGAGGATTAAGGTTTTCCTGAACCATACCATGATCTTTTCATTCTTCTCATACACATATGACGTGAATAAGGAAAACCAAAACAAAAATGATACATTTGAAGTGTGATGTAGTTGAAGGTTATTTCATATACCACAGACTGCCAGAAGAATGAACAAATCTGTCTTTGAAAAAATAAAGCCAGAATGGTTCTTGGAAAAGAAAGATGGTGAAACTTCAATTCAAGTACTTTGGACATGATATCACAAGGGCCAACACCAGGAAAACAATCATTGACGTGGTATCAGGAAAACCATAATTACAGCACGCTTGGTGAATAAAGGGTCAATGCACAAGACAAAAACCTTCAGTGAGATGGAATGACACTGTTGCTGCAATGAATGGTCAATCAAAGTGACTTTCGTGAGAGAGGCAGGACCAGAGAGTGTTTCATTCTGTGAATCAAAAGCTACTTGAGTGCAACTAATAACAACAGTAACAAGTTCTGTGTTAACAAATGTGATGACATTATTATCATCATCTTGAAATCTCAGTTGAGTGAATGACAGGCTGCATTTGTTCATCTAAAATAATCAGTTCTCAATGATCAATCGTAACAGAGTTGAACTAGGAAAGACACATAAGAGGGTGAAATCCACAAATTAATGGTAAAATCACATGAGCCTATTTACTCAACATGATAAAAAAATGGAATATGTTTATATCTGACTTCTTTCTCTTTTGACTGACTGTGTTACTGAGGAATAAAATGTTAAGTTAGGAGTTGAAACGTGTCTAAATAGATCTTAGAAATTGAGTGGGGGAAAAAAGAGAAAAAGAACTCTTGAATCAGTTCTGATGGCAACCTAAAGTGTGCTCGTGTAACCCTGCTTTCAAGAGGTTTTCAATGTCTAATTTTGTCTGGAATTCCCTTTGAGGTGTGTTTGGGCAAACCTGAACCTGAGTCATTTATTTAACATTAACACCATCCAAGGACCAGCCCAAAGGTTGAATATAGTTACCTCTAAACAATGACAATTGCCCTTCTCTCCCTACACAGCAGCTGAAGGATTCGACCTAGGTGCCTTGGGTTGGCAGCACCACTCCTCAGCACTGAGGCAATAGAGAAGTGGGGAGCAAGCAGGATCTAAATGTCTAGAGAGTATTGGAAAAACTAGATAGTGGAGTTAAAATGTGAGTTGTTCTCCATCTCTTGAAAAAGAGGTTCCCCAAAATGGACAGATGTGCACGTGGATGAGTGAGTATAGCTCTGGGAAAAAGGGTAGGGAGTGTATAGGACATGGACTTCTCAAAGAAAAGTGAATGGACTGGATTAAAGTCACATTCCTTGTTGGTCTTGTGTTCCTATTCGGAAGGGAGACTTTCCCTTTTAAAATGTCTCACTGATTCTCACTGAAGTGCGTTTGAAAGCCCTTATGGCTTGGGAAGAGAAAAGAAGCAGTAAAACCAGCCTGGTTTTGGACTCCAGGCCTGCATTGACAATGGTAGGGGAAGCAGTGTGGTGAGGTCTAGCACTGAGTAGAGCCTCAGCAGCACAGCACACACCCAGGATGCGTGAATTTATGTTGCCTGCAAGATCACCAGGGACTGATTTTATTCCCACTGTGGAGAAAACAAACAATGCAAACATATTTGATCTTTCTACCACTTCTTTGCCCCCTCTTTCTCTCCCTCCCAGGATATTTGAAACCAGCTTTCACTAGAATATGAAGTCATAATACTTTATTATCTCCAAATAGCATTTGTTTTAAGCTGGGATTTATGTGTATAGTAACTTTAAAGTCTACCCTTATTAAAGGGCTACTGTATACCTCATGCATCTAAAAATAACTACACTTGAATATATTTGAACAAATATAAAATATACAGAGAGCCTAGTGTACCTGAGATTAATTTTTTAAAGTAGAACATAGATGAAGGATAGAACAAAATTTGTAAGCAACAGTAGTAGTGATTTGTGAACTTCTTTATGTTTGGTGTTTTGTTTTTGTTTTTTTTTTTTTAAGGAAGAAGGTAATGGTGGTAGTTAATGTGGATTTTTAAAATAAACTATAGTGGTTTCCTTTTGATGACTCAGAAAGACCAACATTCTTTGACAATTAAAAGAATCTATAGACCAGACAAGTGTGTTTGAGCATTAATTGAAGGCATCCAGAAGAATTGAAATGTATTTACAAATAAGTAGGTGTATCTAGTGTCATTTTAAACACTTAATATAGCTTTAGTACCCTAGTGCTAAGAAGCTGTGCCATTTACATATACATACATATATATATATATATGTGTGTGTGTGTGTGTATGTGTAGTCTCAGTTAGAAATTTGTCAATGCCAATTGATAATGTCTTTTAGGTTAAGAAGACTTCTATTGACAGAAGATAGACATCCTCCAGATATAAACTTACTTCTGATCTCTAATGTCACTTTCCTTTTATTTTCAATTTTGGTTGAAAAGGTACAATTTAGTGCAGAGGCAGCAAAGGATTCACATTGGAACAGTATCGTTCTATGCATTTTCTTGAACTCCTCTTCTCATTTTCCCAGCAGTTCAGTGAAGCAGGTACTATCATACGCCCATTTATAGGGGATGACACAGGAACATAGAAATGCTGGCTAATTAACCAGAGACCAGACAGCAAATAAGGGGCACAAATGGAATCCAGATACTGTTCCACGGTTTTGATAACTACACAGTATTTCTTTCAAAGAGCAAATCAACAGTAATCTTAATAACAAAACCTGTAATATAAGAAAGGAAAAAATACAAAAGACTAGGGCTAGGGCACGCTGGTGGCATAGGAGTATGAAATTGTGCTGGTATTCTGAAGGCATGCAGTTTAAATCTACAAGCTGCTCTGCTGGAGAAGGATGGGAAATCTCCTCCCATGTGATTTATTGTCTCTTAAGACCCGCTGGAGGGTCAGCTGTGTGTTGGTTTGCACTTGATGGCACATCACAGCAATAGCAAAGTTTATCAGGAAGTTCTAGTAGCGTCGTCCATTGGGAGTTGAACTGCTAATTCAAAGGCAGGCCCCCTCTGGTGGTTCTTATGCACTATCAGCTCCCATGGAGAAAGGTAGGGAGTCCCCTACCATGGGATTTATAGCCCTGGATGTTCAGTGGAAGCTCAGCTATAAGGAATGGCAATGAATGAATGTATGAATGAAAACATAACGTACGGCTCACTTATTAACGTAGTTCAAAAGACCAGGGCATTTTGCAAATATCAACATTCTACAAATCTTCAACATCCAAATAAACTCTTCTCAGTCTCCAGGAATCATTTTGGAGGTAGCTCTGTGAGTCTCCTCCTTTTTCAGTAGCTTCTGTCTGCAGTTCCTTCCTTCCTTCCTTCCTTCCTTCCTTCCTTCCTTCCTTCCTTCCTTCCTTCCTTCCTTCCTTCCTTCCTTCCTTCCTTCCTTCCTCCCTCCCTCCCTACCTCTCACTCTCTCTCTTTCTCGCTCTCTCCTATCTATTTTGGGCAGAGAGGACAGCTTGTACCATTGTAAACTACAAGCAAAGCTGATTGAGTCAGAATATGCAGCCAGAAGGGCACGTGAACTTCCTTGACCCATTCAAAGTCTTCACTTTCCATTGAAATTCTCATTCACTTCACCCTAGCACCTCAAGTATGAAAATTGTGTATCTCAGTGACCACATGCCCAATGACCCTACAAGAGCCATCTGTGTCCCTTGGCCACCTTCTCACATAATTATAGCATAGCATCACAGCTCTACGTGAAGAATTTGAGTTGATTCTGACTCCCAATAACCCATCAGGTTTTCAAAATTATAATCCAAGGCTACCAGCCTTTGGGCCTTGTTGGAATCCAGCAAGTCCAAGAAATACAAGTAGTGGGATAGAAAGGACCAAAGGAAGAAGACAATTTTTCACTCAAAACACAAGTATCTTTAACTGGCTTTAAGGTGATTTAAGTAGATTTTTTTTATTATTCTTGTCAAATAAAAATGTCATATAATGAGACAGTTGATAAGTGACAAGTACTCTCCAAATCCCAACACCCTGAATCAGCCTAACTGGTTCTTTGCTTGGGTCATTTTTGGTTTCAATGCCCGTCAGATCCTTTTAAAGAGAACAGAACCTCTGGCAGTGTATTGTGAAGTGCTTGCCAGAGGTAAAGAGGGGTGTGTTTCTCCTGTTTGCTTCAGGGGGAAAAAATACATAAAAGTAAAAATCAGTTCCTGTCTTGGCAGTTTATCAATTTCACTAAAAACTTTATTATTTTTTTTCCCTTCCAAAGGCAGCAGGGATGAATTGTTGCAAAGTGCCTACCTGTTCAATAGGAAAATTCAGTCTCTTCTGCCACAGGCACCTGTAACTCCTATTGATATTACCTTTCAGAAAATGGAAATAAAATGCAGGAGGGTTTTCTTAAGCTGAGAGAAAGCAGAAAAGAGAGAACACCAGGGAAGGGCTATTTGTGTTCTGCTGAAACAAAGAGCAAATTCTGCCTTCTCTTCTTTGCTTGGGTTTCTAAAAGCATTTACAAACAAAACTACTTAACTCTTTATCAGCTTCCCCGCTACTGAATGAGAATAATGGACCTTCTAAGTGCCTTGATGGTATAGGGTTAAAAAGCCTACTGAGTTTGGAATGAGAACAGAGTCCCCATTTTCTTTCAGCTCTGTGGCTGAGGGGCCCTTGAAGTAGCCAAGCCACAGAGCAAAGATGATGGCCTTTATCATGTAGAGTGGATGACCAGATGGCAGAGTCCGTTGTACATAATGACTCTCACTCTGGTGGTTTGTAATTTATGAAGGAGCTTTCTAATCGAAGGCGCTGTTGGCTGCTGGAGCATCCTGACACAGCATGGAAGCAGCTTCTTCCAAAAAAGCAAAGGCATCTGCAGAATCCCCTTCAGCTCCATAGTAGAAACTGTTCAAAACACAAGAAAAATTATCAAAGACAAGGCAGACTTTGGTGCCATGAACTTTGAGCAAAGAAGATCTAGGATAGATTCTACCGGCGACCTTTTCTCTCAGCTTTTGAAAACAAGAAGCCTCATTTGTAACTTGTGTTTCTAGAATCCAGTCTCTGCTCCCCAGCTCCAGTGCTCAGGCAGGGAAGGGAGCAGAGAAAAGCATAAAGGAATTATAGGCAGGACAACTGATTGAATGAAAGGGAGAGAGCATGAAAGTGGTTTGTACAGCTGAAGTATAGTACTTCCCATGTCAGCAGTTGTCTTTTGCTACTTAAATCCTGCCTGCTAGTTGATTCTGACTTATAGCAACCCTTTAGCACAAAGCATAGCAGTATAGTATATTTTTAAGACTGTATTCTTTATGGGAGCAGATTGCCAAGTCTTCGCTCCTGTGGAGCCTTACGTGAGTTTGAACTGCCAACCTTTCCATTAGAACTCAAGCACTTACACTTTGTGCCACCAGGGTTCTTTACATTATGACTCACTACCTTCAAGTTTATTTTGACTCATGGTGGCATTGCATCAAGTGTCTGAGGCTGTAAGTCTTTACGGAAGGTGTCGGTATATCCTTCTCCGGCAGAGCAGCTGGTCTTCTTTCTCCCTTGAAGCAGCTGGTGGATTGGTCTAAAGTGACACACAGAATGTGCCATGCCACCAGAGCTCATCTTTATATCATAAACACACTGGTGTAGAGTCAGTTCTGACTCACAGCAATCTTCCATTAGATTTCCAAGATTGTAAATCACATCAGGGGGAGACTGCCTGTCTCTTTCCCATGGAGTCACTGGAAGATTTGAACCACCAGAGATAAGCAGCTTCAGAGTTATCACTGTGACTGTCCACTAGAGCTCCCTCTTTATGTCATGCACATAAAAACAAACAACAAAACAAAACACACCTTTGAAGGATATTCTCAAATTTCCATAACTAAAACATTAAAAATGTCAAAGTACAACGATCGGTTATAATTCTGCAAGCCCTCGTCACATGCCCTAAGATTTGACCATTCATCTCCTTGGCTAGAATTACACTTCCTACCATTTCTCATCCCGTTTCTCTCTCTAATGTAACAGCAGCCGTGCTAATCGAGCTGTAGTTGAAGTCATAGTTTGCAAGGAACTTTTTTTGATTTAGAGACACACACTGCCCCATTTTCTCTTAAGCATGTAAGGAGACTAAGAATAACCCATGCACTACTTGATGTTGGGTACATTTTCAATCTGGCATGCCAAAATTCCCAACTCCGGGGTGAGAAATAAATCTGCTTCTTTGAATAGCAATGAGAAAGATGGGTAAGCATTTTAAAAGGGTAGATGATGAGTGAGCGGGTAGCAGGGCTAAATGGGATTTTATGTTCTTATGAACCATTCAGTGTAAAATGATAAAGTGTTTTCTGATTAGGTGGTTTTCACTTTTATGGAGAGAAAATGGTTAAACCCAGACGCTTTACTAAGGTATTTTATAGGAATGCTTTTCTTCTCTACTGAAAATATAACAGGAAAATAGATGATGCATCTCATTTGATTTGAGTGAAGCAGTTTAAATTGTTATAGCTTTGAGTTTGAAAATAATAATAAAAGAAAAAGCAAATAGCTCTTCTCCATAAAGAACAATATCTACAATATATTCTTCTGGCCTGGGCCTAGTGCCTATTGATTGAGGACAGTTGGTGGCCAGTGTTTCACTGTCAGGAAGCTGTTGGGACCTGTATTAAAGGGTCAGAGCTTATAGGGCTTTCCTTTCTTAAACTACGGTGCTACCAGGAGCAAAATCTTGAAATGAAATGCTTTTAAATGGGGTTAGGATGCAGATCAGAAATGTTTGAAGCACTGCTCTGAGAACAGCAATCCAAAATCAGCAAAACCAGGAAATATTTTTTAAAAGATCCCAAGCTATTACCAAAGTGCTGCTTTGAAAACAAAAGTAGAATATAGACTCATGGAGAAAGCATAAAGACAGCGTTCTCAGAGAGAGAGAGAGAAGGTGCCTAGGAAGTGGAACATGGTGCTTATAGGCAGACAAGCTGGAAGGCGATTAACAAGGGGAGTATTTGCTTCTCTCTGAGGCGGGACGTTTGTTAGATCAGAAGCACCACTGCCCTCTGTTGTCCACAGGAGAACTGCAGGATTGCCAGAGAGACGGCCAGCCTTCTTCCCCTTGCAAACAGACTGCCCTGCAAACTGACTGACTGATGGCCATCAGTAAGGAAGAAAGAGGAGGAAAGGGTAGATGATAGATAGATATTGGCTGGTGGTCACACTTGTATTCTACCCAAGAACACTATCCAAATATTTAAAGCATAGTTTTTCTTTTCTTTTTTCTCTCTCCTGTTATTTGCAGTGATTAACATTTGGAGTACTCTTCACAAAAAAAGGTGCATTTTTACATTTAGAATTAGCACACGATTAAGAATGGAAAACCTCTTTGACTTCTTTATACCTTCTAGTTTTGTTTTGGCGAACCTTCATTTACACATCAGCATTTGTACAAACTTTGGTTGAAAAATGCCCATATTAATAGCTAGGGTGTGTTTATCCCTATTTGCATAATTAGTTTGGGTTGCTGGGTGGTGGTCCTTTTTTCCCCCAGAATACATTTTTATCTGTTATGAACATGGAAAATGCAAGCATTGGAAACTTTTTAAAAAAAAAGTGAGGATACATTAAGAATAATGCAGCTCAGCTATGTGTTGTACTAAATGAAAGATTACAGTAAAAATTACAATTTCATTCAGGCAGATCATTTGAAATTACATTAAGCAGCTGCTGTTAAACAGCTGACAAAGAGAAGGATCGTTTTGATCCCCACAGCATGGAAGATCTAGCATGGTGCTCCCACCACCAGGCTCTGTATGCTGGTGGACCAGTACCCGGCATACTCCCCACAGAGCTTGGTGCCAACTCCCCATCATGCTTGTTGCCAAACACGGAGCTTTCTAGTCACTTTGTATTCAGTCAGAGATCCAGAAAGTCCAAATCCAGCCAGACAAATGCAGAAGAGCTTAGCAGAAGCAGCTTTAACAGGTGCCGTTGGTAAGGTCTTAGGGAACCTGAGAGATATGACAAACAGTGGGACCACTGTGGTCGGCAGCATCTGCTTGGCTGGTGCACAGGGTGGCCCCAGTACCGAGACAGAGGGCAGGTACGTGACCCCTGGGTGAAGGCAGATTGAGGATAAAAAAATTAGATACTAGCTAGACACCTAACTGTGGGAGTCCCCTACGAAGAGTGTTTTATTGGATGTCTCTTGCCTGCTACCTTGCTTCTCATAGTGCCAGTAACAGAATGGACTGGAGTACAGAGCATGTTGTGGTTGTGTGCCACTTAGACATTTTTGTTTCCTAGCAAGCTGACTTGATAGGAAAAAACCAAACCAAAACAAACAACAAAACTAAACTGTCCCAAGAGGTGTTCCCAGCTGAAATCTCTATGCTTTTATGGAAGCAGATAGCCAGATCTCTCTCCTGAGAAGAGATTTTGTGAATTCACACTAACAATCTCTTTTGGTTAGCGACTGAGAGTCGAACCCCTGCATCAGTAGCGTACCCAAAGAGCATGTGCTTGGTAACCACGAAAAGGAATGGATGAGCTATTCCATGTGCGCAGCCGCCTAGCTATTTTGAAAATAGGCAACTGAAGAACACCACAACATCAGCATAGAGGTGGTAGAAAGGGTCACTATCTTGCCCTGTCCTTATCTGCAGGGACACACTCACACATCACACCATACAGCATTCACAAGACCCAGTTCATTCAATAAGGGGCTGACTCTTCTCCTCACTTCCTGTACCATCTATGGCACTTCATTAAATCTTTTCTAGAGAGAATCATAGTCTTCTCTGCTGTGGAGTCATGGGATGGATTAGAACCATCAACTTTTTAGTTAGCCTCTGAGTTGCTTAAACATTGCACGGCCATTGCTTCCATAAAGAATAACTAGAAAACTGAACTTCTTGACGCTGAGTCTAATCTGACTCGTGGTGACCCTCTATAGGGCTTCTGAGGCTGTAAATCTCCATGAGAGGTGATTGCCCATCTTTCTCCTACAGAGGGACTGGTAGATTCAAGCCTCTGAACTTTCAGTTAACAGCCCAGTACATGATGCACTGTGCACTACAATGCCTTCTCATAGGAAATAGGGTGTTTTAAATTAGCACAAAGTTATGCACTAAAGCACATGAACTATGTATGTACTCTGAACAAGGACTAGAGAAAAACTTGTAGGATCCTGTGCTTCAGGATAGAGAATATTGTAGAAGAAATTTGAAAAATCTACATTAAGGGGAAAAATTGTCTATATGGCTACCTCTATTAGCATTCAGACTCTTGGCCTGGTGCTGATAGGAAAAGAAAGACAGACCATATTTTAAATTCTCAGAAATTACTGGCAGTTGTTTGCTTTTGCAGTTGGGAAAACATTTGACTATTTTTTATGATTTCCTTATTCTGCTCACATTGGATAAAAATGAGTCCCTAGTCAAAATAGAGCAGTTCGACCTTCTGGTACCATGTTTTTGTTGTTATGTACCATCAAGTTGCTGTGACTCACAGGGACCCTAGGCACAAAAGTGCTGAACCCTGCTCTGTCCCGAGCCAATCTCACTGACTCCAACACATTTGCCCCATTATCCATGTTACATTATCCAACTTATCCTGGGTCTTCCTCTCTTGCACTGTCCCTCCATCTTTCCAAGCATTATGTCCTTCTCCAAAGATTAGTCTTTCCTGGCAATAAATCCAAAGTAAGTGGTGAGAAGGAGCTTCAAAATTCTTGCCTACAAGGAGAAGCTTGGTTTCGCTCCCACCAGGGAAAACCTGTGAATTCTCTAGGCATAAAATGTCCATTATCTTTCTGACATCGTCATCTGAACTAAAATGAAAATCTGATGCTTGTAACCTGTTCTGAACCAGCCTTTTTATCAAGAAGTTGATTACATAGCTGAATTGAGAACCTATTCTTTGGGACTGATGCCAGCTCAAAAATTCTCTTATTATCTATATTTGTGAATCAATAATTGTTTTCTAATATAGTCACTTCTCAGTAGGTTCCAAAGTCAGATCAGAACTTTAAGCGAAAATCAGCATTATGGAAAAAAAAAGGAGGATGATTAAATCATTACCAGATTACATCATTACACAACTGGCAAATCTCTGAGAATCATGGCCTAAGCATGTTGAAAAAGAACCTTTATTCTCACCTTGTGCCTCAGTGTATGTTACTGCCACACATATGTGGTTAATGGACAAGGTTGTTTGAGATGAGATTTTTTTTTATTGTTATCCTAAATGTGAAATAGCAAATAGCAATACAGTTGATGAGTGAAGAGCAAGTATACCTAATTAATTGAACAAACACATGGCTAAGTTATTTTTAATAGTAGCAATCCTACTCCAATACTATTTCTTACTCTATGTGGATATTACCAACGTGAAAAAAGTAATCTTTATATTATTCTCTTTCGCGTTTTGTTTGGTGGAAACGGATGCAAAATGAGATTGATGAAATAAATGACATTCTGTACAAAATAAAAGGAACTCTGGTGGGCTAGTGGCAAGAAGCTACACTGTAATTCCCAAAGGCATGTGGTTCAAGGTCACAAGCTGCTCCACCAGAGAAAGAAGGGCAGTCTCCTTCTGTGTGATTAACTGTCTCTGAAAACCTGCTGGAGGGTCTGCTGGGTCAGTTCTGACTCTATGATAAATAACAACATACAAAATAAGGTTGGAAGTTTATTAGAGAGACTGGCCCTTGGAGAAGGACATAATGCTTGGAAGGGTAGAAGAACATTGCAGGAGATAAAAACCTGGATAAGATGGATTGATATAGTAACTGGGGCAATGGGAGTTGGTTTGTCAGAATCAGACTGGTTGAAGACAGGGCAGGGTTCAGAACTGCTGTATGTAGGGTCGCTGTGGGTTGCAGGCAACTCGACCGACAACATTTGATAACAAGGGTTTTGGTGGATTGTTTTGGGTTTTGTGTTTTGTTTTGTTTTTCATTAACTCCTGCTCATTGCTATTCCCTGAGTGATATAAAATAATATTTAACAGAGATATAAGGTTTTTTGAGTAGATTTTTCTTGTAAATTAGTTCATTTCTTGCTCTGCAAGTCCAAACTGAGGTATGCCAAGATGAAATTGTTTCCCCAGGCCATATATATTTTTCCTGGTAGAATTAGAGTTGTATATACACTGTCCATAGACATTTGGATAGTATTTATATATACTTTTTTTTTTTTACAAAATTGTTTTACATGGTTCAGTGTATTTAAGAAAGACATATCATTGTACCAGTAATCTAGTTCATCTGCATTTCAGAATCAGATATAACTCCAGGAAGCAGAGAGAATACGTGCTAGGAAGGCACTTAGGCCCTTGATGATAAAATAGGGCAGGATAGATAGGATGTTACGCTGCCAGTGCAAATGTGAACAGTTCTGATTTGCCAGCTGCTCCACAGGAGAAAGATGGGCAATCTCCTCTCTGAGATTTCTAGTCTCTGAAAACCCACTGGAGGATCAGCTATGAGTTGGTTCCAACCCACTAGCAGTGAGTGTGTTTTGAAGAGTTTTGGAGGCATAGTCTGTAGAATGTTGCATTGAAAATTAAAACACCTAGCTGGACAAAGAGGTCTATGATGACTGCTATTATTTTTACCACATGGTGCTGCCATAGAAGTAGACAAAAGAATGTAGGGAGACAAACTTGTAGGGTTGGTGTCAATATTTTAACCCTTGTCTTTACCACTTATCAATCAACAAGAGCCAAGATCATTTAAATAACCTCTCACAGTTATTCTTCCAGAACTGAAAAAGTAACATTATTTATCTTACATATAGGTAAACGGATGAGGGACGGGGAGAGGGAGAGGGAGAGAGCGAGAATGAGAGAGTGAGAGCAAGAGAGACAGAGAGAAAGAGAGAGAGGTGTGTATGTGTGCCATGAAGTTTTGAAGCTTTAAAATTATGTTTGGGGTGGGGGAATCAAATAAAACAAGGACACCTACAAAATAGTTAATTATTTCAAGCCCCACTCTATGTGTTCTTAGACAAGATTTCCTTTATTATTCCTTTATTCCTTAAATGATATGATACTGATAAAGCCCCCTGAGCTTCTGAGTCTGTTGAAGAAAACCAAATGAAGTTATAGTAAGTGTAATAGGGAGGGAATGTGTGAAGTTTCCTGCAGTCAGGCTCAGCAAAGCTGGCTGGTATGCGTGTGAGTGCACACACTTGTGTATTTGATGAGTAGACATCTCTGCATTTGGGGAGTAGTCTTTGTTTACTGAGCATTTGGCACCTTTATGACTTCACCAAGTTAGAGGAGGAAGACTCAGTGGGTATTTATAGTCTTTCGGCTTACCAGATCTGTCTACATCCACAGGTCGGTTATCAGCACTGAATTATAAATAAATGGTTTCATGCTCCGAGTGGTTTCTTTAAAAATGAATAAAACCATCTAACAAGTCCAAACTTGGTACAACATTTGTTCTATTCAGAGGCAAGGAAGAAATGCCACAAAATGCAGAACTTTAAGAATTTTACGGGTAGCCTTTCCTAGCCATGCTGTTTGCCATTAGGCGACTACCCAGATGTTTGGGAGGTACCCAGAAAACTGATGTTTTGTTAGTTTGCCAGTCTACCCGTAAGAATCTTATCACTTTGATACTGGCTTATTTTTTAATCGATCTGGCCTGCCAATGTTACTTTTCTCTGTCCCTCCTGGAAGAAGCACGTGTTGGAGCAGAAAGCACAGCCTCTGGCGACAGGCACTTCTGGAGCGCTCCCCTGGCATTGTCACTTACTGGCTGGCCTTGTTTCAATAAGCCAAGAGCTTTGAATTTTTTCCTCTTTCTTCATAAAATGGTGATTATCATCATAATATCTATATGCATTATTGTTTAATTACATAATTGTACCACAAAATGAGCTCTTTTTTATTGTTTTCGCCTTGTTGAGCATTTTTACAGCAAATAGCAAAAAAGTGTGTAAAACATGAAATACAATTCCCGAGGCATACTAGATGCTCCTCAAGTGTTTTCTACTACTCTTTGGTGCAAACTCTCTGGTCAAGTTAATATTCGCTCTATCAGGTAATATTCCCTTAGGGAAGAACAGTGAGTGGCTTGGTCTTGGAATGCTCGCCCTCGAAGTGGGATCCTTGGGTTTCACTCTGCTAACACATCTCAGGTGCAGCCACCAGCTGCCTGCCATGGGAGGGTTATGGGTTGCTGTGAATCTTAGCAGAGTTCAACAGAGTGTCCCGCTAAACCCAGGAGTTGTGGTGGTGCACTCTCTTCTTCTT
>NW_006399840.1:8542991-8547125 GCF_000299155.1 Elephantulus edwardii | reverse complement strand
GATAAACATGGGTATACATATATCTACTTGGATGTCATTTATGGTCTCTTTAGGGTATATTCCCAGTAGTGGAATTGCTGGGTCAAATGGTGCACTCTCTTCTTACGTGATCTACCGCCTCCTGTAAACCGGGTAAAGGGTCCGCTGTAAGTTGGTTACGGCTTTACAGTAACTGGTTTGTGCTTTCACATTGAGCCTGACTAGAAAGAAAGGCCTGGTGTATGACCAGACAGAGGTTTTTTACTGTGCTGGAGACCATGAAGAGACAGGATTGGATGTAAGGACAGTAGACAACAACAACATTCCTATACACTCCTCACTTATCAGGGAGCTCTTGGTGGCCTAGTGGTAAGAAGCTGCACTGCAATCTCAAAGGCGCATGGTTGGAATCCCCAAGATGCTCCACAAAAGAAGGATGAGTAATCTCTTCCTCTGCGATTAGCTGCCTCTGAAAATCTGTGGGCTGTGTTAGCTATGAGTCAGTTCCGACTCAAGAGCACACAACAACCACAACCCCCTTGCTTATCAGCTACCTGGTTGACTAACACTTCACATTTTGTAAAAAAGCTAAGGTCTAAGAAACTTGAACATTGATGACACACCTACCAGTAACCGCTGTGCGGTGCAACGGAGCAGTTTTAGTGCTGGGATCAGCAGAGGGCGTTGCTGGTCCCATTTGGTGCTGAGAACCTGAGCGCCGCAGGGCCCCACCCGAGGTGCAGCCTCATCTGGCTGCGGAGGGTACATGGGTGCCCACCAGCTGCCCTGGACGCAGTACTCCTTCCAGCTGGTCCTCCCCTGGGGTGGCCCCCTGAGATTGCCCCTGCCCTTGCTCTGTGGGATGAGTTCTCCGAGAAAACTATTCTCCAGAATGAGATTCTCTTGTTTCAACAATTTTGTGCCTCTACCTGGGTCTGCAATTTCCCATTTTTGGATAAATCGGGCAACTGTTGCAGGCATCACCCACGTCAGCATCATGGGGCCTGGGAGTTGGTGGAATGGAGCAGTCCAACCATAAAATCCAATATATCCCACTAAAATGAGGGAAACCAAAAGCGTCGATGCACATCATGTTCCCTATAGAGGGAACCGGTGCACTCCAGGAGAGGAGCTGAGGACACATAGGCCAGGGTGAAGACTCTTCTAGAATGAAATATGCTGCACGCCTGGGACACCTCACCTCCTGGTGGGTAAAAAGCTGTACTGTCAACCCAAAGGCGCGTGGGTCAATTCCACCAGATACTCCATGGGAGAAAGAGCAGCATTCTTTTCCTGTGAGATTTACTGCCTCTGCAAACCTTCTAGAGGGTCAGCTGTGAATTGGTTCCAACTTGATGATACCTGGCAACAACAAAGATTATGGTACTCTCCATTTTTGCATAATGCAGAATCCCCTTTAACAGCCCAGTCCTTGGAATGTAACAATGCCGGTAAGACATTTTATTTGCTGCTATTGTAAGCTTACATCATGTTATACCTTATTTCTTTACAATACAGCAGATGAGTTTTATATATGAGCAATTGCCTTATATGGGAAGATTGAACAAGCAAATATTAATATAAATCAGTATGATATTTTTAAAAATTTTGCAATAACAATTTAAAATAATAAGCCACTTCTACCACATATTTTGTTATGTCAGAGTGGTAATGATGGCACAGGGTAGGGCAAGGGTCCAGTGTCTATTTTTCATAGGATTTCTATGAGTCGTACTTGACTGGACAGCACCTAAGAATAACAACCAAGTCTTTTATAGATGAATAAACTAAATACTTTGAGGTGATGTGACCTTCCTAGAGAAAAGCTCCTAGGGGCAACACTCATGTATTTTCTTATCTGGTGTGATCATCAGGCTGCTTGACTAAGTGTCAGAAACTTGACAGAACTGTGAGAAACTGCAGGGAGGAAATATTGAGGAGAGAACCTCAACCTCAAACCCAGAGGGAAAAAGACTTTGTGTCTAGCATAGTGCCTGGAACACAGCCCGCATGAGATAGACATTGCTTTAGGTGAGTGTAAGAAACAAAAGTAAAAGTCAAAGGAAGATGGGAAAATTCAGGGAGGTTTGTGTTTAACAGACAAATCTCTACCTGTAGCTGATTATGAAAGAGAACAATGGAGGTCTTGTGCTGGGTGCTCTGATGGTTCAATGGCCCAGCCAGTGATTTCTTGAAGAAATTGAGACCCTTATTTTCTTTTTTTTTTAAACCTCAGCAAGTAGGCTTCAGGGTCAGATAAATAGAGCAGAAACACACCTTTTCTGATATGGAACCAGAATGAAAACTTACTATGAGAACTGCAGAAAAAAAGATGTCTTTGCTTGCTTTCACCTGGAGAGTAAAACAAATGGATACTAGAGAAAGGCTGGTCAGATGACATCATGAAGGCTGAAGTAGCTGCTGTGGCAGGAGGCCAGCGATGTTGCTAAAAGAACAGATGGAAGATGGGACACATTTGAAGCCAAGAAAAGAAGACAACTCATAGGGAACACAGCGTGTGTTGCCAGGAATAAAGATGGTGAGGGGGGAGACAACCTTTCTAAGTGTGTATATTTGTGAAGTTCAGTTTTTTATTGGTGCATGTATTTTGAAATCTATGGGCCCAGGCACTGTTAGATCTCTGTTCTCAGGCATAAGCTGGAGTGTGTGTGTGTGTGTGTGTGTGTGCGCGCGCGCATGCGCGCGCGTGCATGTGTGTGTGAGAGAGAGAATATGAGCACACACACATACATGCATGTTCATGTACACCCAAGTGTGCTGTACTACACTCAGATGAACTAGAAGATTTGATTAAAACGTCAAACGAGCTCACTTGTGGCTGTTGCGTGGGTTGATGTTTAATCTTCTTTCTAAGGAAAAGAAATAGGTTTGTATTTTCTCTTGCATGTAAATATTTTGTTTAGCGCCTAGTGCCGTGCTAACCATGTGATAACTGCTTGCCAAACACAGTATAAGTAAATAAATTGATTTGTTACTTTGAAGTGCGCAGTTCCTTACTTTCTTGCCACTTGTTCAAGTCACAAAATAGAGGAGGTTCCAACAGCCAGTGCGTTTCTGACATTCCTGGTTCCTTGTCCGCCTAGTGGTTTTTGTTCTGTTTTCCTAAAACATTAACCCTTTCAAGCTTTCCTATCAGCAACTCTCAAATCATCAGTCAGATAAAAAGAAGAATGTGCCAGAGAATGAACAGAAACCATACTCTAAGGACGCCATATTCAAAGGAATGAGTGTGAAGGAAGGTTGAACCCATAAGGATTGTAAATCAGAGCATGGGTTAAAGGTTACATGAAAACCCAAAGCCAAACTCATTGTGTCTGAGTTCATTCTAATGCATAGGATCTTCCAGCAGGTGTCATGGGCTTTCTGGAAAGATACTGCCCTGTCCACTCTCTCTTGTGGGGCAGTTAGCAGTCTATTACTCCTACTCCTCCACTGAGACTCTGATCAGGGTTCTATTTGCTTCCACTGGTTAGTTTCCATATGAAGTACATTATTATATGGTGCAGTTGACTACTAAATAAAGTTGGAATATTATTAAGGTTTTCAATTCAACTTACTGTCATTGAGCCAATTTCATCTTATAGCTACCCTCTCTTGGTTTTTGGAGGATGCAAATCTTAATGGCAAGAGGCTTCTCATGATTTTCCCCACAGGGCTGCTGGTGGATTCCAACTGCCAGAGATGCCTGGCCTGTCAATTAGCAGTGTAACACACTACAGACGATACCACTAGTGCTTCTTGATAAGGTTTTGATGAGGTTCAAGTGAGCTCAAAGTCTAGAAAATTTTGACTGTAGTTACTGGAACAGAGCTTCAGCACCTCCACAATGTTTAAAACAATGGAAGGGGTGAGGATGACGAAGATGATGAGGGCACTAACCTAGAGGCTAGTAGTTTGCCTAGGGGAAGGCAAGCTCTTAAGAATCATCATGCGAAGATCTGTTTCCTAATTACTATTTCTGGAGCAAAGAATTTCTGAAGGACTTCAACCATTTCTTTAAATGACTATGAAGACAAACAAATGTGTGTGTATGTGTGTGTGTGTATATATATATATACATATATATATTTGGTGAGAAAAATTTATATTTAGAATTAGCCCGCTGGACTCAGTTTATTTTTTTTAATTTCTATA
>NW_006399840.1:8473828-8540863 GCF_000299155.1 Elephantulus edwardii | reverse complement strand
ATGTCATACAGCTTCTTTAAAGCTTGTTTAATTTGGTGCTTGTTGGCCTTGACATCCACAATGAACATAAGTGTGTTGTTATCTTCTGTCTTCTTCATGGCTGACTCAGTGGTCAGGAGAAATTTGATGATGGCCTAGTGGTCAAGCTTGTTTCTCCTGGGGGCGCTCTTCCAGGGTATTTGGGCAGCCTTCGGAGTCTCAGTGTTTTAGGCCACCGGAAGTTGGGTGATGTGCAGATCTTTTTTTTTTTTGGCTGTGGATGCCCTTCAGGACTGTCTTCTTGGCCTTTAATGCCTTTGCTTTGACTTCAGTTTTGGGAGGGGCAGGGGCTTCCTTCTTCGATTTCGGCTCCATCTTCGAAAAACCATAACTATATTTTTAAGAGAGAGGCTTTCTGAATTCTGTAACACAGAAAAAATTTCACAAAATGTTTTAATACTGAAATACTAATTCCAGGTTTGATGTCCATGGCAATGTGTCATTTTGAGCACAGTTTTTCGATCCCAGCCCCTTTAGTCACTGTCTTATCAATAATGATAGCAAATGTACCTGGGTTACTTTTGTTCTCAGTAATTGTTCTCATCCTCAACAAATTTGGTAAAAAGATAAATTGGCACTGTACACCACTTTTCAAAGCTCACATCTTGTTGGAGTTTAAAACATCCTTTTGTACAAAGACCCTGTAGTATAGCTAGCAGCCTCACCCCAGTGGTCTCTCACGACTATCATGGTGAAGTAATAACTGATGAAAGGAGAAATCCACTTCATTAAACAAACATACTGGAGGCTTCATCACTTGTTGACGTGAAGAATTCAGTCTTTAGCAACTGAGGCCAATTTGACATGTGCTGTTTCTCACTCCATGCTGTACGTTTTGCTTTTATCAGGGAATTAGCCCTTGCCTCTTTTCAGGGGGAAAAAAAATTCCAAAACTAAGCAGTTGTTTTCATTGTCTTGAAGAGTCTAACACTAGAGGGCGATGTGAAGACAACATTTTTAACTTGTTTTCATGTTCTGTTTCGTTTGATATTTAAAGAGAATAAGCATCTAATTTGTTAAGGTGTTTTTTTCCCTAATGACTATGGAATTTTACTGACGCTGTCCGTCTCCTCACTTCTGCATTTTGTCAATCCTCCATTCATTGAAATTACATTTATTGAGTGTCTACTATATCATGTTGTGTATCGAGTGAGGGAGCTCTGGTGGCCTACTGGTAAAAAGCTGCATTGCAATCCGAAAGGCACACGGATCAAATCCACAGCTGCTCTAGGGAGAAGGACGCGGGCAATCTCCTCCTGTGCGATTAACTGCCTCTGAAAGCCCACTGGATGAGCAACTATAGGTTGGTTCTGACTCGATGGTATACAACCACCATTGAGTGAGAACCACTTCATAGCTAACCCTCCAGAGAGTTTTTAGAGACATTATAATAGATGGTCCAGATTTCTCCAGTGGAGTATTTGGTGGATTGGAGCCACCTGCCTTTGGGATGGCAGTGCAGCTCCTTACCACTAGGCCACCAGTGCTGCTGACTATATGTAGGATAATATATTAAAGTCTTAGGGGGAAATAATAGTATAGAAAAAAAAAGGAAACACCCATAAAAATATTTATTGGTCACATGATGCATGCAGAATTATCTGATTGGTGATACTGGGACTATTAAGGTGAACCAGGCAAGCCTTGTCCTCAGAGAGCTTAAATCTTAGAGAACATGGTCCTGTGTCTTTCTTTAATCACGAAAGGTTATCCCATTTGACATGGCTCCTCTCTTTTCAAGGGAACTCTGGTGGCCTAGTGGTAAGGAGTTGTAATGCAGTTCTAATCCACCAGCGCTCTGTGGGAGAAACAGAAACAATCTCCTCCCCATATGACTTACAGCCTCTGAAAACTGTTAGTTCCCACCTGATGGCACATAACACACATCTCTTCTCTAAAGATTTAGCTCTGAAAATCTGCCCCTTCTCCCCTGTCCTAAATAAAATGTGCCAAATCCCTTTTGAAGCCTCTAAAATTGGTAAAGACATGATCACATGTGCAAAGACTAGGATGAATGAGTAGGCTTTGAATATGTGACTGTGAGGGTGATGGGGGCAAAACTCGTGGAAATGCATTGAGCATGTGCAGGTGGAAAGGCTGCATGAAGCAGAAGGTGAGAAGTATGGTAGGAAAGTAAGTTTGGGTCGGGTTGTGAACAGACTTGAATGTTAGGTTACAGAATGTTGATTTTGGGCTGCAGTACGGTAAGGAAATACAAAATGCTTGAGAAGAGTGTATGTATGAATTAGAGAGAAATAGGGGGGAATAGACAAAAAACCAAATGAATTACAAAGTAAGAGATTCAGGTAGTGGGAATATAACTTTGAAAATGTAGAGAAGACTCAAGGTCAACACTAGGACTTGAAAATGCACGAGTTTATTCTAATCACCTAAATAAGAAAGTCTAGGGAGTTTGGTTGTATTTTTTTATTATTATTATTATTATTATTATTCTTACTCAAAAGTCCCTGGGTAGTGCACTAAGCTGTTAACTAAAAGTTTAGATGTTTACCTCCTTTCAGTGGTATCTAGGAAAAAAAGCCTGGCAATTTACTTATGAAAAATCAGATATTAAATCTCTACAGCATACACTTCTATTTTAACTCCCATGGGTTAGAGCCAACTTGAAAGCTTGGGTTTTTTTGTTTGTTTGTTTGTTTGTTTGTTTTGTTTTGCTTTTTTTTTAATAGGAAGTTTACATCAATCAAGGTTTATCATAATAGTAATAATCCAAATCTCAAAAGACAAGTACTATGATAGTATTAATCCATTCAATACACAACTCCACTTACTCCTCACATAGTGACTTTGCCTCTATTTCATATATGCAGCAATTGTTGTTGTTGTTGATTGGCTTCGAGTTGAGCACAACTCATAGAGACACTATGAACAAAAGGCCTGAAGCCCCTCTACAACTGTCGACATTAATCAAAGTTCATAAAGTTTCCAGAGGCATGTTATTTAGGGACCATTCCTGCTTCCAATAGTACAAAAAAAATCTGCTGTCAAACCATGTTGTACATGAATCACATATGTCTAAGAGTAACAAGTGCTAAGATGTGAGGCAGGCCTAATACTAATTGTGACAGTTAAGATTATGTCAACTTGGTTGGGCCAGGGGTCTCAGTAACTGGCAATGAGGTAAAGTAATTCGGCAGTTGTTGTTGTTGTTATGTGCCATCGAGTCGTTTCCGACTCATAGCGACCCTATGCACAACAGCTCTAAACCCTGCTCTATCCTGCGCCAACCGCACTGCCTCTGACACACCCATCCCGATTACCCCAGTCACCGAATCAATCCATCTCATAGAGGGTCTTCCCCTCCTGCGCTGTCCCTCCACCCTCCCAAGCATGATGTCCCTCTCCAAGGACCCGTCCCCCCCTGGCAGTTAGACAATGATATTGTTGCCGGAGTACCCCGCAAAGGTGGTCCCCAAGAAAAAGTGACTAGTGTACTCCTGAAATTTTGGTTCTTCATCCTGCTAAGTTCAAACAGTATAGCAAGAGTCCACGATTTCAAGTATTCTAACTCATGGTGACTTTCTCTGACCAAGGAAAATGTCTCCGTAAAGTTTTCTAGGTTATAAACCTTATGGAAGCTGATAACCAGATTTTTCTCTCCAAGAGCCATGGGGTTGGTATAAATCATGGTTGCCAGATTATTCCTTAAATATGTTCACCAATAAAGTATCTCCAGTGTGCTGTTTAAATTTGGATTCTTCTTCCTGCTAGGTAAGAATAGCAGTATAGGAATTTAGACTTTACTCTGCAAGCATAAAAAGAGATTTATCAGGAAAAAATATTTTAAAAAGTGAAGCTATTTACAAAGAAAGGCATGGAAAATGAAGCTATGCTAGCCTATTACTCGTTAGATAAAGTAAATTTGAGGGCTTATAAAGATTTAGGTGAGAAAAGCTTTCATACTTATTCATAAGGGAAAGCAAAGAATTTTAGGACATAGGTGTGTGGATAATTAGGTGCACTCACAGCTGGTTTTTCAAGATGGAGGCTGTTGCAAAGGCTTTTGGGTCCTGACAATGGGATGATACATACATGGTGTGGAGCAAGGTTCTTTGGTTCGATTCTCCTGTCTAGCAGATAGCTTAATTCCTACTTGAGAAGATTAGTTGTGTTTCTCGGTATGCTCCAGGAAATGACTTGAATTTCAGTTTAGACCAGACTTTTAGGAAGAGAGAATCTAGAGAGAATAATGTTTTAGCAAAAGACAGTTAGTCATGACCATTAAATGTTAATAGGGAAGTTTAAGGCAATTATAGGATATTGAAAGGGACTAGGTGTAAAGTTCTAGTGTGTACCGTAATTCTCTATGTCACACTCTCTTCCTTATTCTTGAGGGGGAATGGAAGGAGGTCTCTTATGCTATAATTTAACTGCCCTGCCTCAAGATAATTTCACAGTTATGTAATGATGCATTCATCCTCCATTTTGTGATCTGATGTATTTGTTCCTTCATTTTCACATAAAGCTAATTTCTTCCTAATGTCCTGGTCTATGGATAATTGTCTGTAAGTGAGGAGTGACCTTGTCTGGCTGTATTCCAAACATGCAGAGATGAATATTCTTCCTGTCTTTAAAGAGCTCACAGTATAAATAGGAAAGATAAAATAATGTACCAAGAGATATGAAAACACCAAAATATGGAGCTGTTAAGAGAAACCATTAGAGAGGCAATGATATTTCTGATTTTGTAAGAAAAAAAGGAAGAGGTGTGCGTGCTTTGTGGGAATAGTGTTTTAGCCTGAGGGATTCACATGTGTAATAATAAAGGACTGTGAACAGGTAGAAGGAAATAATTATAATATGAATTTCACTGACCCCAAAAAAGCTATCAATTTTCTAGTAATGCCACCTTTGTTTGGACAATACTGTATCTGTTTTTATATCCAATGCTAGTCTATTGTTTATGTTGGACAGTAGTCTCATGTGGAGACAAGGATGTTTAAAAAAAAAAAAGGAAGGAGAAGACAACACAGATTAAGGGACTATGATAACTCACTACCACTTATGTTTGAGAATCAACTTCCTTAAATTATTATTTTTTTTTAAAGGAGGAGGTCAATTCAACTCAGAGTTAACACTTTAAATTCTGCCCAATGAAACATATAAATTCAAAAGCTGGAAAAACTGAGGAATGTCAATATATAAAGCACCACATATTGATAAATGTGACATGCTAAGTTCAGAGGAACTACAATAAATGTTACGCTTAACACAGGAACACCTTAGCTTGCAAATTCCCAAAGTGAGGAAAACAGTACAAATAAAAATTCTGAACCATTTAAGATCTTAATTTTTTCACCACTCTGTCAGTGATATAAAAAGTTAAGTAGAGAGCTTTATTTCTCCACAAACATCTAAGGCCAAGTTGCAATTTCTTTCTTCTGCTTTTTTAATGTTAAGCACGTTTCTTTGCAGGGCTTAGAAAGCTCTCTAGTTCAAAATTGAACAAAAAGAGCTCCCTTTGTGTGCTCCTTGTGGGCTTTTTTTTTTTTTTGTCAGGCTGATGAAGCTGTATAGAAATGGAAATGTAATATCGGGGATGGGATGTGGGAATCTTGTGTCACTACCTTCTCTTCTTTGCTTTCTAAGAAAATTCCGATTTTGGGGTGTGTGTGTGTGTGTGTGTACGTGCTTCTCTTCTGTAAGGGCATTTAATTAGCTACAAGTTACAACAAAGGTTTTTGAAAGGGAAATATATCTGTGGTGCAGATGCCTTTATTTTCATTCTGTGAACCATGAGGTTTTTAACTCCCTTATCGAGAGCTGCATGAACTGCCCAGACTAAATTGGGAACATCTCCACACTGTTTGACAAATAGATTTTTTGTAAACTGATTTAGCCTTTTCATTGTTTGCATTTCATTATATAGCAGACTTCGTGTCACAAAATCGGTATTCATTCAAAATAGAGAATTTAGAGATAGGACTGTAGCCAGATTAAAAATATTGCACAGGTCAGGCCTATTAAGCATAGAATAATAGCATGTCAGTGATCCAAGGGGCTGTGCTTCAGCAGGGAAGGGGGTAACATGCCCCAGGTCAGAAGTCAGAACGAGGACTTAAAATGTACTGTGGCCGCATTTACAAGACAATCTTCCAGGGAAATAGAATAAAGGTTACCAGCAGGATAAACTGAAAGTGAGAAACAGGTTTGTCTTTTTCTTTTTCCCTTTGCTCCGGGCTCCTCTGCTAAGTGTTACTTATGTTGTTGCTGCTGTTGAGAATATGCACAACAAATAATATACCAGTGCAAACCGTTTCTACATGGGCAGTTTTAGGACATGGATTACGTTCCTTGAATTATGCAAACATTCTCTCCTTCCTTTTCTGAGTTGTTCAACCCTCATTAATATAAATTCTCTTCAGTCTGAAGTTCCTTGTCTAATTTTTTCAGTTGCTGTGGTCAGTGTTAATCCCATGTAGACTGTTCTCAGAACAATACTCCAGGCAGACTTTTTGACTAGTTAAACTAAGCTGTGGTTCTGTTTGATGATAACTTGATGGCTTTTGTGCAAGATTTAATGATTATTTCAGGACAGTTGTTTAAAGGGTTCATCCAGGGTTCCAGGAAATCATGAAAAAATTATGTAAGGATTTGAAATTTTGGTCTTACATGCTACCCCCCATTGATCAAGATTCAATGGAATCTTCAATAATCAGAATCTTTAGTTATGATGGCTGCTCACCGTCCAGTTCTTATGGCCTGGCAGCAAAAGAAGGCAGTTGTTCATGGAAGCAAGTAACACATGTTCCTCAGCCTCTTCCCATTGCTGACTCTCCTTCTTCCCCTGTTATTCTGGTTAAATGGAGATCAGTTGTGTCTTGTATGGCTGCTTGCAATATTTTAAGACCTTAGGTATTATACAATCAAATAGGAGGTAGAACAGAATCACTTAGAGTGATATTAGGCCAATTAACTAGGATGTCCCATGAAAGCATGACCCTAGACCCTTCAAAGCAGGCAGCCAAATTGTATGAGGTATTATATCAGCAACCTCATAAGTATTTTTTTTCTGTAATTGTAAAAATATCTATCATATGCTTGTGTCTGTTTAGCTTTTTACAAGTATACAAGTTAATGACAGCAATTGCAATAATTACAACCCTACAGTGCAGGATATGAAGACCCTCTATGAAGATGGCTTTATTCAGTCACTGGGGCACTGGGGGTTTGTGTGTCAGAGACAATACGGTTGGCACAGAATAGAACAGAGTTTAGGATTCTTTTATACAGGGTTGCTATGAGTCACAAGCAACTCAACAGCATATAACAACAACAATAACAACAACCCTTAATCAATGAATGTGACTTTTCCATCATCAAGCTCCCTTTTATCCTTTCCCCTTACTTTTCAATAACCACTAGTAAACTATGTGTCTATTTGCATATTCTTGTCTTTTTATCTAAGTGAGGTCATACAGTATTTGTTTTTTGTGATTGGCATATTTTGCTCAGCATGTTTTCTAGGTTTACCCATATTAAAGAATATATCAAGACTTCATTTCTACTACCAACTGAATAGTATTCTATTGTATGTATGTACCTTATTTGTTGTTCCATTCATCTGTTGATGAGCATTTAGGTTTTTCTCATCAAGGGCTACAATGAACAGTGGTGTACAGTTCTCTTTTTTGTCTTTGCTTTCAGGTCTTTTTGGTAAATAACTAGGAGAAGAATTGTTAGATCAGATTGCCTAGCAATTCCACCGAAGAAAGATCTGGCAACTGGCTTCCAAAAACATTCACCTTGTTGTTGTTGTTGTTGGGTGTCATCAAGTCAACAGCAACTCATAGTGATGCTGTGAACAATACATGGGAACCATGCCCTACCCTGTGCCATCCTCATGATCTCCAACACACTAGAGCCCTGTATCACATTGCGTCAATCCATCTCGTTGAGAGTCTTCCATTCTTTCTCTGATCCTCCCGCCTTTCCCAGTATGATGTTTTTTTCTATAGGACCTTATTGGCATTGAACTGATTCTGACTCATAGCAACCCTGTAGGGCAGAGTGGAATTGCCTTATATTAGAACTGTAACATTTTATAAAAAAATACTGCATCATCTTTCTCCCTTGGAATGGTTGGTGGTTTTTTACTGAACTACCACCTGGCCTCCTTTTTTAAAGATTACAGACCAGAAAACCCCATGGAATATTTCTCCTCTGTGACACAGGGTCACTGTGAGTGAGAATCAACTTGCCCTCATCCAATAATAACAAAAGAGTATCTACTTAATACTTTTCCCTCCATATTCAACTTTCACCATATTAAATTCCATTTTATTTAACATCTATTCTCATTGTAAAACCATTCAAATAATCCACATGAATATAGGAAAGAAATGACACGTATATTTTATTGCTTTCTGAATGCCTATTAATATTTTCCCTATCATTTTACATGTTTTTCCTTGAAACATGGTATCTAGAATGTATTTTGAAATTATGCATAATACTTCACCAATGGACACTTTGTGGTTCACTTTTAAAAAAAATTATTCTTAGTAGTGTTCATTTGTTGTAATAAAACTTCATAAATGTAATGAAATTGAATAAACTTACATCCTTACAAAAGGTGAGACCCAGGAATGTTTGTCAGCTTATCCCCAGTCACTGACCCAGTCAGTAAATTCACCATTATTTTTTCCTTTGTCAACTTTGGAGACTGTGAAAGAATCACCAGAGGTCATTCTGACTCAGTAAGTTGGGAATGAGGTATAATTTTCTGTACTGTAAACAACTGCCAAGTGACTCAAATATGGAGCCAGATTCTCTCTTTCTGTGGTCCTCCTGGGCTTCAAGATATTAACATTCCCTGTAAAATAACAGATAGTGTTTCATCCGCAGGGCTAGGGAGGGTCTAGAAGTCCCTTGTGTTTAATGGCCTGACATTGAACATGGGAGGATGACACTTTAGCAGGTTCGAAATCGTTTTTATGCACTCTGTGTAAGAAGCAAACTTTTCCTCATTTGCAATCTCCCTGTGGGCTTGGATTTACATGATCATTTGTTTTCACAACAACCTCATGTAATAACAGGACAAGTTTTTTTGTTGGGTTTTCTTATGTGTGTGTTGGGGATTTTTTTTTTAAATTCTCTCTTCTCCCATATTATGTCACAGAGATGAGAGAATTAAAACATTTGCCCATATCACTCATAGTGACGTCATTATGTAGGATAGGAGCAAAGGACTGCCTAGTCCTGGCTATCCTCTTATTGTTGCTATGGTTGAACCCACTGTTTCAGTCACCATGTCAGTTAGCTCCATAATTCTCTATTTTAACAAGCATGATATCTATCTTCAGCCATTGGCCCCAACTAATAACATGTCCTGTTTTTATATATCGTTGGATCACAACTAACCCATAGCTGACTCCCCAGAGAATTTTCAGAGACAGTAAATTGCATGGGAGGAGATTGCCCATCTTTCTCCCACAGAGTAGCAGCTGGTGGATTTGTATGGAGTCTTTGCATGGACAGCACAAGTCCTTACCACTAAGTCACCAGGCCAACAGGCAACATCATGATAGATGGAGATAAGATTGAAACTGTCAATGACTCCATCTCACTTTAGAACAAGAGACTTGTGACATAGAAAAAGGCTGAATTCAGGGATGCCCCCAAGTTACTGAAGAGTAATGTCATCAATTTGAGGGCTAAAGTATGCCTGATTCATAGCCTTTTCCTATGCATCTGAGAACTGGACAATGTTAATAAGCATGACAGAAAAAGAATTGATGCCTTAGAGTTGTGTTGGAGAAGAGAACTGAATATCTTGTGGACTTCCAAAAGAACAAAGAAATATGTCTTGGGGGAAAGTACAGCCAGAATGCTCTTGGGAGGCAAATTTGACAAAGCTTCCTCTCACACCCTTTGGGCATGTTGTTAGGAGAGGCTATTTCTTGGAGAAGGACCTCATGCTTGGAATGGTAGAGTTGGCAAAAGAGAAGAAGACCCTCAACCAGATAGATTGATGCAGTGACTGTTGCAATGGGCTCGAGTGTGTTAGAAAATATGAAGATGCCACAGGATAGGACGGGGTTCAGGTCTGTTGTTCATAGTGTAGCTATGAGTTATACTTTACTTGGCAGACATTTAACAACAATAATATGTCTAAAATGTGTAAAACAGTCTCACCGCCCCTGCTTCCAAGGAACTGTACAGTTCTTTTCATTGTCCCAGCAGCCCACATTCTTTCTCAACATCACAATTCCAATGCCTTAATTCTTCTTCAAGAATAAAAAGGGCGCTCTGGTGATGTTGTTCATAGTAATTTGGGCAGCTGAGGCTGCAAAAATTTGAATCTACCAGCATCTCTACTAAAGTGAAGTCATTTTTTACTTTTTTAGCCTCAGAAACCCAATGGAGAGTCACTATGAATCAGAATCCACTGAGTAGCCTGAGTTTTAAAATTCTTTTTTATTTTTCTTCACTATGTAGTTTGCTCCCTCCCCTTCCACATCTTAACTGGTTGTTGTTGTGGTTGAGTACTTCCAAGTCAGAACTGATGAATAACTTACCCTCCAGCAGGGTTGACAGCAAAGTTCCTTACCACTAGGCCACAAGATCTCCATAGAACGTGCGGGCATAGGTACTGGGTGGACTATATTGAAGGTTACTTCTTAATAATGTCTAAAAATTTTTAAAAATTCAAACTCATTGTCATTGAATTGGAGCTGACTCATAGCTGACAGACCTTCCATTGCAATTTGTAGGCTGTAAACTTCTCTGGAGGAGAAGCTCTGTGTCTTTCTCTTGCAGAGCAGCTGGTGGATTTGAACAGACAAAGAAGTGCCACCATTGAGTTTGCAATACAACTCCCTACGGACTAGACCACCAGAACTTTGTAGCTATTAGTACTCTAGTAAATTATTAATTTAATTAATTCATTTATTGAATTTGGTCTCAGTTTACTCTTAAAGATCACAGATAGAATTATTATTATTTTAAAAATGAACTCAAGTGACATGGTCTGTAGGGAGTTTGTCCTTCTCTGATGGATGGAATTTCCAGCTCCTTCCTGGGAGCAAGATGGACAGTCTCCTTCCATGTGATTTACTGCCTCTGAAAATCCAATGGAGGGCCTCTGCATCAAGGAGTTTTGAGAAGTTAAACTTGGAAATTTTCTTTCTTAATCATTTCCTCTTTACCAAATGGTGGTGGGCATTATGATCCAGAAAGATTATGAGTTGCACTGGAGGCAAAGTATTCCATTAACAGAAGCCAATAAACACCATCTTAAAGTTATATTTATGGATATGATAGTTAAGGTTTGAGACCTAGCAAATGATTGTTTCAAAAGTCGTTGGGTAGGGAAGAGGTATACATAGCATGGGAAGGATTATTTTTTCTTTTTCTCATTATTCTGATAGGCTATAGGAAAAAAACAAACTAAACTATCCTGAAAAACTGTAGAGAACATTTTCATCACTGGCTGGGAAGAAATTTCAGCAAAGCTTAATTTTCTCTCCCTCGTGGTGGATTAGTGGTTAAAAATTACACTACCAACCCAAAGGCAGGTGGTTCAAAATCACCAGTGGCTCCATAGGAGAAGTATGAGCAATCTCCGGTGTAATTCATAGCCTTGGAAAACCCACTGAAGGGTCAGTTATGGGTTGCATCCAAGTAGACTGCAATGAGTTGAGTTTGAATAATTCAAAATGCTGCTTAACTTGAGTTAGCCAGTAATTCTTTCTCTCTTTTTCATTGCCATCAAGTGTCTTATAGCTGACCCTCCAGTGGGGTTTTGGGGGCTGTAAATCTCACGGGAGGAGATTGCCCAACATCCTCTCCTGTAGAAGATGATGGATTCCAGGCACCAGGGAGGCTGTGTCTTTGTGTTAATAGCACAAGTCCCTACAGGCTAGGCCTGCTAATAATTTTTATTTTTTTGTACAGTTGAGTTGGAACAGTCTCATAGCTAATCCTCCAGTGAGTTTTCAGGGGCAGAAAATTGCATGGGAGGAATATGCCTATCTTTCTCCTGCAAAGCATTTGGTGAATTCGAACTGTGTGTCTTTGGATTGGTAGTGTAACTCCTTACCACTAAATCATTATGGCTTTCAAGCTACTAAGAAAAAGAAAATATATCAAATACGTACCCATTGCTGTCAAGATGATTGCAACTCAGAAGTCCCTTATATGACAGAGCAGAACTGCTTTATAGGGTTGTCAAGGATGTAAATCGTCACAGAAGCAGTTGGTCAAACCATTCTCCTCAGGAGAAGCTGGTGCATTTGAACTGCTTCCTTTTGGATTTGCAGCTGAGAATTTAACCACTGTGCTGTTAGGGCAAATAAATCACTCAAAAAAAAAAAAAAAAAAACCAAAAAAAACCCCCAAAACGCTAGTAGGATTTTTTTTCAGATAAACTTTGAAACAACTTTTAAAAAAATCAAATAGCCTTAGGGTGACAATTTTTTGCCCAAGTCAATAAATTATTTGGGAAATTTTTCTTGGGAACCTAAAATGGTCATTACTGTGAGTCACAGCTACAGATGATTCAAGTGCAACAGAAGTTTCTACCAAATCGAGGCCAGAGGGGCGCAAGCTTGATGCAAACAAGGTAGTGCAAAGCATTACAGGACACAGGCAGTAATCACAGCTTCCTCCTGAGCACCGCTGAAATAGGTGATGTTTGAATTGACTTTGAAAGTTAGGAATATTAGGCTGTCCACCTGACAAAATCTGAGAAGTCCTTTGGATTGTGTTGCTAAATGTTATAAACTGTTGTGGAGTTAAACCCCAGCTCCCAGCACCTCCCAGCACAACAGAACTGAGCACCTGCCAGTCCTTGGACATTGCAACAATGGAATACAGATATGATCGATTTGATCCATAGGGATTTTTTCCCCAACTGATTATCAGAAATAGATCACTGGGCTCTTCTTCCTAGTCTGTTTTAGTCTGTAAGTTCTACTGAAACCTCCTTACCATTTTTGAGAGATAAATGATAGTTGTCCATGACAGGAAGCTGTATTGGGTCTCCCACATAGAAGGCAGAGTTTTACTACTGAAACACCAATGGTGTCCTGCTAATCACTGTGGCTGTCTGCGTGAAAGCCATGACTGCAAGGGAAGGAACACTTTTTTTGTCATCTACTTGATTTATTTATAAATATATCTCTCTTAGAGTATGACCACATGAACTCAGTAAGAATAAGCAGTATGTTGATATTTATATTCTGTACTTCTCAAAATTTTTTTAGATTGAATAATTTATTTGAACTAATTGCTCAATCGATGGAAATAAGACAAATGGTGATGTTGAACTTGGACACTATTGGAAAGTTCTAAATACAGAAAGAGCCCGTTAAAGCTAATATTGTCTCATTTGGTCATCTTTGTAAGTAGAGTAATATGAAGAAAAAAAAAGAAAACAGAAAAAAAAACCCCAAACAAACCCGTAAAGCATGTGGACATGTCTCAATACTCAATCCGAAGAGCACCTGGCACTAAGCAACTCAATATTTTTATAGTACATTCTAGAAAGAAAGGTTAGAGAAATGAATAGTTGTGAAGAGAATGGTGATATTTATAAAGTTAAACGTTATATCAGTTGGACATTGGTTTTTAAATAGGGATAAAACCTTAGAAACATCTGAGAAAAACAGGACAGTTTTTTTTCCACAGGTTATTTTTTGTTTTGACACAGATCAATATTATCTTTTATATGTCTTATTGACTGGAACATGTTTGAAATCGTGAAGATAGGACACATAACAACCACAACAACACTGTGTGTCTTGTTCCTTGGCATAGATAATCTTGAAATATACAATGATTGTTTACCATGAAACTTTGGGGAGAAAAGCATTCAATGGAGAAAAGACACCAAAGCTTTCTGAGTGAATATGGTGGCATTGTTATTAGGTGCCTTTGAATGAACTACAACTCATAATGAACCTATGAACAATAGACCTGAGCTTCTCTTATTATGTTTTTAATTATCACTAATATTGAATGAAAGAGCTCTGGTGGCATAGTGGTAAGGAAATGGACTGCCAATGCAGATGTATGTGGTTCAAATTCACCAGCTGCTCTATGGGCAATTTACATCCTTGAGGTTAACTGGCTCTGAAAACCCTCTGGATGATCCTCTATGAGTCTGTTCCAACTCATTTTACAGGACAACAACAAGTATTGATTGAGATCTCTGGTGGTGGAAAGTTACACTGATAACCCAAAGGCTGCATTTCTTTAGGTGTTCAAATCCACCAGGGGCTCCGAGAGAGAAAGATGGATAATCTTTTCCAGTGCAATGTATAGTCTTGGAACTCTACAGAGCGTCAGCTATGAGTTGATTCTAACTTGATGGAAATGCATTTTTGAGTTTAAATGTTGTACTGTGTATCCCAGGAAACTTACACGTGGCCTGGTACAGAGGCAGCAGCCACAAAGTATTTCCTAAGGGGGGAAAATTTTTTAGATAGATAGATAGATAGATAGATAGATAGATAGATAGATAGATAGATAGATAGATGATATATATGGATATATGATAGATATAGAGATGGAGATAGAGATAGAGATGATTTGGCTATAGATATATAGATATAGGTGATATAGCTATAGCTATAGATATAGATGATATAGATAAAGCTTGTACACTTATTAAGAGAAGCTCAATTCTTTATAAAACAAAAACTGCTTTTTATGGCATGCAAACATGCAGGCTTGTTAGAGCCTTTCTGTACTCTTTGTTATCTTTTTAAAAATACACAAAATTTATAATAAGAGTTTAGAATTGAGAGCATAAATAATGTAGAATTCAAAGAAATAATTTCAGATCCTGACTTTGCAGCTTATATTCAGATGTCTTTGGCCAATTAAATAGTTTCGACCTCAGTTTTGCTACCTATAGAATGGAAATGATAATAGTTAGGAACTAAAATAATGTATATGAGAGTGATAAATTATAGCAAAAATATTAGACATTGCATTTGTTAATTATACAGTATTCTTTTTCTAAGAAGCTGAATGTTATTAGCGAGCCATATTTTTAAAAATATTAGGATTCAAAAATCTTCCTTTGTTAAATTTCATTTCTTTGCTTAGAGTCCTAATTTATTGAACAGTGAATTAATCTGTTTCTTTTCTCTTCTCACTAATGAAAATTGTCTTTGATTTATTTAGTTTTCTAATTCAAGTGGTAGCTGAACTGGGGGGGGGAATGGGGTCTTTCATTACGTTATCTGCTTTCCTGTAACTAGTAGCTGATAGGACGGTGCTTTGTAATACAAAAGCTATTCACCTAATTCAGGTGAGACCAAAGCCTCAGGTTTTTGTGCCTTAGATATTTCTATTATGCCACCCACCTCCCACAACTACCATTTCTTGTTTTAGATGTTGTATTGTTGTATAGAGTCAGAGCAACCCATAGCTGACTCTCAGGTAAGTTTTAGAGGCAGTTAAGTGCACGGCAGAGCAGCTGGTGACCTCGAACCAAGTGCTCTCAGGATTGTGGCACAGTTTCTTGACATTAGGCCACCATAGTTTTAGATACCTTTTTTTAAGAAAATAGTGATTTTAATTGAAGTTTATAGAAAGGTTGAGTTTTCATTCTTTCATTAATGCATATTTTCCTCCCTCCCTCCTCCAGTTCACTTTGTAATGCACTTCTTGTTCCCCATTGTTAATAGTTGCACAGTCCGTTGGGAGTTGAACTGCTAATGCCAAGGTGGTACCTCTTTGGCAGTTCAAATCCACCAGGCTCTGCAATTGAAAGCTGGGTAATCTCCTCCTATGTGATTTACAGCTTCCAAACACCCAGTGGAGGGCGAGCTATGATGACAAAGACCATAGCCTGGATCACATGCACCTTAGTCTCTAGACTGACATTGTTGCTCTTCAGCACTCTGGAGAGGTACCTGATAGCAGATTTTCCCAAAGCAATTTGTCTTTTGATTTCCTGACTGCTGGTGTCAAGAGTTTTGATTGCAGAGCCGAGCAAGCTGTAATTGTTAACAACTTCACTATGTCTTATAAAATTATTCATATATTTCCATATATATTGTAATCATTCAAATAAATTATTTTACTGAATTTGGTGACCTTCCTTAAACTGAACACTAATATGCTAAGTAATAACATTGGTTGTCATTTTGTTCATTCATTCAAGACCTAGTCATTGTATTTTTATAATATTTATAGAGTTCATTGGTGAAGCTACAGTGGTTATTGAAGTGAGTGCTTAGTTCATAAAAATCAAATCCCTAAAAGAAATGGTCCTCAAAACTGCACATCCAAAAGAACAACTCAACTCAACTCATTGCTGTTGAGGCTCATAGCTGACCCTCCAGTGTTCAAATGCAGTAAATCTCATGAGAGGAGATTATACATTTGTCCTCTGAGGAGCAGCTGGTGGATTCAAACTGCCTTTGGGGTGGCCTATTCTTAATTGAGGAAAATAAAGGGAATTTATATTTATTAACCCCATTTCTTTTTTGGTATGTGCCTCTTTTATCTTTGCATGCATTTTGGAAGTTAGAACAGTTTGGTATGCAGTTGGAGACTTAGATCTTGATACCAGAGGTCCCTTGGCTCTGACATGGGCCCTTTGTTCTCAGAAGTCCTCACATTTGATTGGAGTTTCTATGTTCTGGTACATGGTCAACAGTTGTGACATTAACGCTAATAGCTGGTTACTAAGCACTGGAAAGGAGAGATGCCGTCTTTTCTAATGTGGGCATTTTTATCCTTCGAAGTGTAAGTACAGTTAGGGTCTTAACCATCCCAGCCTCATCTTTCTCACCAATTAATAAAATTGGAATCACAGTTCTTAGACTTTCCCTTTAATGTAGTTTAGTAGCCATTCAGTGTTCCTATTACATAGTTTAGTAGCCATTCAATGTCACAAAAGCAAGCCTCGTGAAGAACTTGATTTTGAAGGGTATCTGATCCCCAAAATTCCTGGTAATGAGACTAATGGTGGCTAGTAATAAATACTCTGCAGCATTTTTAACTGGACTGCTTGGGTTAAGGAATGGGGGAAAGTTTCTTAAAGCAAAAGAAAAGGGAATGAGTAATTTCCCTTCTTCTTTCTGTTAAAATATATTCACGAAGCCTGCCTCTATGTGGGCATCCAATGTCCTCCCTGTGCTGGTGCTACACGTTTGTTCTGCTGTGATCCATCACCTTCTCCTAAGGCTGCATCCGGACTTGTCTCCACACTTGCACGCTGAAGATTGCAACATCTTGATTAACTTGCTGAAGAAATGCCACCAAAATCACAGCATCCTGAACTTTTTTGGTCACTGAAATCATCTTTATCGGCAGATGAGGACATGCCTGAGAATGAAAATGCGGAAAAGAGGACCAAGCGCAGGGAGTATGGCGATGATATGTGAAGGAGAGTCTTGAGTTCTCCAGATGGGTCCGGAAGATGAATTCTATTTTCATTGGATGGCCCTGGCTGAGAGAGGACCCAAAGACTCTATGGATGGTCGAAAGAATCCATCTTCCTTGGTCTTCATGGTCCTCTGACTGCCCAAGTCTCCTCCACTTCTGTCCTAGAAGAAATAGGAACTTCAGAACTCTGAGTATTTGCTATGGGAGCCTTTAGCTGTAGTCGTCCCTCCTGCCAAGACACCTCACCAAGACAGGCTCTCTTCTCTTTGTCTAGAACCAAATGGCATTGAATAACTTGCTTCCCTCAATATAATAACTTATTTTAGTGGTAAAAAATTCAATTGAATATTCTGGAAGGTAAGCTCAGTTAGTTGTTTCCTCAAGCCTGTCTTCCTCATACTCATTCCCCTTTAAGGAGATGCTTTTTATTTTCCTGCTTATTACATTAAACCAAAGTGTATGAGACAATACTGTAAAATAAGAAATTCCTAAGCAATAGGTACTGGAGGATTATTTGCACTTTTTTTTTTATATGCAGTATCTAGAGGAAGGCCAAATGAATTAGCAGCGCCATTCTTTTCTATTTCTTCTTTTAGTTAGATAGGTAACATTTATGGGAAATTTGCTATGTATAGGATGGCAATAAAATGTATTATCCAGATTGTGGTACTTTTGAGAGTGAAAGTAGGGACACTCTAAATTATTAAGGTAGAACAAAATCCGGATTGCCCTTGACTACTGGGTCACATGGTTCCCCCACTAGAGCTAGGTATACTTTCTATAACAATTCTGCAATTTGGCATAACTGAGAAGGTGATGCGGGCCCAAGAATCTAGTTAAGCACTTCATTTCTCTTCAGAGGTGATGGTTGTCATTGCTGCATACTGTCAAGTCAGGAACAACCCATAACTGACCCTCCAGTGGGTTTTCCAAAGCAGTAAATCACATGGGCCAAGATTGCCTATCTTTCTACCACAGAATAGCTGGTAGATTAGAACTGTTTTGCTTTAGGTTGGCCACACAATCCCTTATCCACGTATATCTCAGCAGAAAGGCCTAGTGATATACTTCTTAAAAAAGAAAAAAAAATAGCCATTATAAACCATATACATATGAGTTCATCATGAATTATAATTAACTGGTTGCAACAGGGTTTGTTTTATCTTATCGTGTTTTGCTATATTGCCTTCTATAGTCTCTTGGCTTCTGTGAGATAACATACAGATACATACGTATAAAGGTGTGCATACCCCTAGTTAATTAGTTAGGGTTGGGGTGAACAGATTTTTATCTAATACATTCATTATTTTTTTAATAAAAAGAATCTTAGAAGTGTAGCAAATTATTTTAACATCAAAAACATAGTAATAACCTCTTTATATCTGTTTATACAGACATCAGATCCTAAATATCTCACTTTAAAAAGAAAACACAACAAACTAACTCTTTGAAATTTTGACAGAAAGGTTTAATGAAAGCAATAGAAAAAGGAGAACTTTTAATCAGCATTGAGCATTCATAAATATTGAGAGAGAAAAAAACCAAACACGCTTTTGTTCTGCTTTTGGTGTTTCGTGGATGTATACATTTTTGCCAGAAATGCATTATATGCTGAATGGAGCAGTTCTAACAAGCAATTTGATCATTTTGCTGGCGTCAGAGTATGCATTGCCTATCCAGAAATCTGTCGTATTTGTCCCACTTCCACCACTCTCCCTGTCTCTATGCTCTCCCTCCCCACTACTGAGTTAAACCTCCTTTTATTTTGGACACTATCACACACATGATTGAATCAACAATTTATGACTTTTAAAAATAGGAACTTTGTCCTCTCTTAGGTTTATTGTTTACCATAATCATCTTTCAAGTGAAAAGGCTAATTTACTCTTTCTATAGGAATATTTTAAGCTTGATTATCATAATATTACAGCTGCCTGAAAAGGTCTAAAACGGGACATTGACCTTGAATGGTTTTTTGCATTTAGCTCCTGGTGCTTAACATTCAGGAAAGAATATAACTGCAACTCATTTATTAATGTACAATCTCGAAATGTTAACTATTGCTTGGTAAATACATGCAGATTACAGAAAGCTGGTAGCATGCCATAAAATGCTCTTGATATTTTACCAGAATAAGTATGTTGGAAATACAACATAGCTAAAGTCCGTTATCTCATTGGTGTTACTCTAGTTTGTAATTTATTTTTTACTGACATTTCACCATGTATATTATTAGCTTGACACAATGAAAGTAAAAGAAACCTGAATTAATTAAACAGAAAGTGAAATTGCCTCTATTAGTTTCTCTGCCTTCCTCTGTACTCTAGTTTTACCTTTTTTTTCATTTTCACAAATATGCTAGGGAAGGAGTTCTGTATGTTGTGGAGATGAGGCAATTGCTCCCAGGAGAATGGGATCTATATATATGGATTCTGTAATTTGGGAATGGGATGGGTTTATAGAACAAGTGGTTTGTCAAAAGGCAAGATTTTTATTAATGCTTCTCTGGAAGCGATCATTTTCAGGAGAAATAATTGCTTCTTGCCAATTGAGACAATAATTTAAATATCAAAGCCTGTGCCCTAGAAATGAAAGGCAACTGAAAATGAGGTATGATGAATTGATAGAGGTTTGGTGGTAATAGAGAATAAAGTAATCATACTGACTCCGAAAGAAGTCCGCATGCTCTCCGTGGAAATGGTATGATCATAAGCAGGTCTACAGCACAGCAGAAACCCGGTGTATACAGATAAGCAGACAGGCAAGATCCGTGAAGGAGGCCCCTGCTTACAGCCACCCAGCCTCCAGAGGGGAAGAGGCGCACCTGGCCCAGGCCTCGTTCAAGGTTCTCCTACTAGGGATGCTCCTCGAGGGTTTTATTTTGGAGTTAAAAGTACTGGTTTGTAGGTGTTTGGATTTACTTTTTTGTAGCATGATATATCATACTGGATGTGATACATAAAAGATAACAGGGAAAATAGTTTTGAAAATGTAAACAGCATTTCAAAGGTTTTCTAATCTTTCAGGAAAGATAGCTTTTTACACAATCTGAAAATCTAAATGGGTGATACCTTATTTCATTTCACATATTTCACAAAAGGCACGTGTGAAATAGAAATATCAAAATCTTCTACAACAGTGTAACAACCAGAAGCAATTTGATACAGATTAGTCTTGTTTTTCAGAAGACAAAAGTGGGAACCTATGAATGTGCAAAAATGAAAAACCAAGCATTTCTTATTACCTTTTAGCAATGTAGGTATTCATTATCAAAATGCTTTGAGAAATAGTTTTGACTAAAACAATCAATAACATATCTGGCGTATACATTTAGTTTCCTCTTGAGTTTTGCTAGTTGTCATTCTGATTCTTCCAAATAGAAATGAAGTGTATTTTCTGCCTGGTTGTCTGTGGCTTTGAACTTTGAGCCTGAGAATCAAGTTGTTTGGATGAGCAGGACAGCATTGTTTTAAGAAGAACTTGAAACAAGGTATAGCCAGATGTGCAGGTTTCATAGACTGATATTAACTAATGTATTAATATTCTTGGTGAAACAGTCTTAAGAAATTTCTTTTGTTTGGTTCTGTATTCCCAGCTTTCGGTAGACTCCTTGTGGTAAGATTGTGAAGTGTATAGACTGATCAGCTATGTATTTGTTCTAGGCTATGTAACTAGGTTTACTTTCCCCCTCCAATCCCCCGGCACCAATAAAACCCTTTTGTAATTGTGATTCTTAGAGGTTTGGGTTCAATATTACCCGTAGTGTGGTTTTTTATTATTCATTACTCCTTTTTTTTTTTCCTTTGAGGAGGGGAAGTCTCTGTGATTAGGTAAAGTTCTTGAGATGACTGAGCTGTGGATTTATAAAATATTCAGGGACAATGTCTTGGAAGTTTGATGTAACAGATATTATTTTGAATTTTAAGTGGGTTAAACTGGATTTAAGACAATAGGTGCAATCATAGGTCCTTGACTTGTAGAGGAGAGGTTTTGAACCCAAGGGAAAATTACACAGCCCTTCAAGCCTTCTGGCCCCCTTCTGGTCATTCACAAAGCAGCTAGCTCAGGAAGCCTTACACCTTTCATAGATGAAATATTGTTAGAGAAAATTCAGTGGGGACTATAATGTGTATGTTTGTACACGTATCTCCGTGAACAGAGGAGAAAAGGAAAAGACATATACTTGAATATGACTCTAAATAGGTTTAAAATACACAGCAAAGAAGCCAAATGATTCATTATGAGGAGAAATAAGGACCAAAAGAGACATAAGAAAATTCTGCAAACCAGAAGATAACTGCTAAGAAATGTGGTGACTGAAGCCCGTTGGTAAATAATTGACTACAAATCTTGTCTTTTAAAAGCCATTTCAAAGGAGTAGTAAACAGGATCTGTCACAGCATGATAATGCAAGGAAACGGAATACTGTACGCAATTCTGCACAGGTGCAGGATCTGAATGCATTTAGTATATTAAGAAGCGTTGAGTACATTAAGATTTTGGTTTTTTTAAAAAAAGAAATGTCCATGGGCAAAATAAGAAGGAAACTTTTTTTGCAGGCGGTGAAGTGTTAATATTTTGAAGTGTGCATCTTGATGTATTAATAACCTCAAAAACATTTGTTTTTATTCAGAAAGCAAGATGATAATCATATGAACCAAAGATGATTTTCTATTTTTCTCAGGGTGTATTAGTAGCCATAATTCTTTTATTGTACATCAGGGGGTAAAAAAAAAGTTTCTTTTTCAAAATGCCTTTTTTTATTTACTTTTTAATTGTAAAGAGATTACATGTCTCATTTTAGATTGAATAGACTCATCTTTTTTCCCCTCCCAGTGTCTGCAGAATGCTTAGAATTTCTTCTACATCTCAAAGCTCTTTTAATTCACTGCTCACAACCAAATTTACATCTTAATTGCAGAGTTCACATTTAACAATATAGACAGCATAATGCCACTGGTAATTAAGCTTTTACTACCTGCTTTTATACAGTATTCTCCGGCACAGTTTTTGCTGTGTGAGGTCTGATCTAGAAATTTGTATGAATTTAGCCCACAAATAAAAGGAACTGGTCCCATATCATAGACATGGTTAGATACAGGGCAGGACAATTGCCTTTTTCTGTTGAGGAGATGACACAATCTGTCCTTTTTATATTCTAAATATTAATGATCTATTTCAATGTTGTTATCGTTGTTTTCAAAGACCAAGAAAATTTTAGTTAGTATGTTGAACTGAGTTGTAATTTAAGTAAATTTAACCTACGATGAGTATCTGAACTAATTTATTTTGATCTGGAAGTTTGGGCTATTTATATCTTGTATGGATTAATATGCAGAAGAAGATTTGTTAGCAGGAGCTGAATTATATAAGAATTTAAGGCCTTTAACTCACTTAAAGGTAACAGTCATTCCCGCCCCCCCCCCCCCAAACAGCTGGTACCTGTTCCAGTGTGCAATAATGGCTTAAATTAGGACCTAAGCAAACTCTGTTATATTGACATTTTTAAAGCATATTATGCACAATTGCAGTATGAAAGGCATACTTCCTATTATATATTTTATTTTTCAATGCTTGGGATTGAAAATGTTTTGGTTTTAAAATTATTATCTATTTGAAACTCCTTTTTATATTGACCTTACCTTGTGATGCTTTACAAGATATTTCTAGGTTAACTGTTGAAAGCACATAGGATGCGTCACCTAGACAAGCGTATGTATTGCATCTAATTGGAAAGGCGGATGTATTTGATACATTCGTGTCTGTCTCCCATTTTGGAGGCATGTATTGAAAGAAATATGTAATCAAGAGGGATTTTAGTGCACTATTAAGTAATGCCCACCCTCGTGTCATCTTTATTATGTTAAAATTAAATGAGATAGGTTTAATATAATATATACCCTACAGCCTTCAGTCTCGCATACCTTAAGATGAAAAAGCGAATTTGTCCTGCAGTTGTTTATCTTTGTTTTGAAAAGCTATACACTCTGTGTACATCTTGATCTAGTAGGGTCACAGCAGGTGTAGAAATGTGGACAGAAATATGGACACAGACAATCTTTATAGGCAGTCTATGAAATCGCACTAGTACTAGTTCCTCTTCTAGACTTGTGTAAAACTGCATCCCACCTCAGAGGTGATGATCCTAATCCACAAACTGGAGCAAATTACAAGAATGTCTCTGATTTCTAAAAAGCTCATCTATCAGGAACACAGGAAACGGCATGTTGGGGTGGAGGGAGGTTGGGAAAGAGCAAGTACAGCATTAAGTAAGAAGCAGCCCAGGGTGGAATCTAACACACACAAAGGCAGGACAAACTTAATTCTCTACCTTCCGCAGAATCCTTACCCCAGATTAACTGAGAGTCTGCGTGAGTTCTTCTTTTCAAAGCAAAACAGATCTGAAAGCAAACACAGATTTCTCCAGTGCTTAGAGAGTTAAGTTAGTTATGTTTCTTTGCGTAGCTTTCCTTGAAGGAAAAATTAGAAAAAGGGAAAGAGAAAAAAGAAAAAAAAAAAGAAAGAAAAGGAAACAGCCCAGGTATCTATTGGGAGCGTGTAAATCTCGGTGCAGGCTCTTCCCCCACGCCCACCCTCCTCTGCAGCGGCGGCTCGCTGCTCTGCTCGCTGCCTACCTGCCTGGCTCCGCTGGCTTGTGCAGCGGCCCGTCCTCCCTCCTGATTGGGCAGCGGCCCCCCAATCGGCTGCGCGGCTGGGCCGGTGGGACTGCATATGTAAAGCCCTACTTCATATTAATAAGCTCCAATCGGGGCTTTAAGTCCTTGATTAGGAGAGTGTGAGAGCTTTGGTCCCAACTGGCTGTGCCTATAGGCTTGTCACTAGGAGAACATTTGTGTTAATTGCACTGTGCTCTGTCAAGGAAACTTTGATTTATAGCTGGGGTGCACAAATAATGGTTGCCGGTCGCACATGGATTCAGTAGAACTTTGCCTTCCTGAATCTTTTTCCCTGCACTACGAGGAAGAGTAGGTACCTTTTTTTTTTCTTCTTTCCTTTGGAAACTCGGCATGGGGGTCCGTTTGCGGGGGTGGCCAGAATATGTCTTTGCACACTGTTTAAGGTACAGCCCTGGGTGTTTTGTGTGCACGAGTGCGTGTTTGTGTCTGTCTGGTGCCTTTTGTGCTGAGGGTGATCTCCTAATTCAGTAAGTCGAGAATTGTTCTCTGACTACAATTGTTACCTTTGAGGCAAAGCTCAGTGACTGTCAGTAAAACAGCTGTGTGACAGTCACTTCTTATTCAGGTGCTAAGAATAGACACTTGGCACAAATGCTTAGTGAACTGTTAAAATGCATCCTTTACTAGGACTCATTTTCCCAAGGAAAGATGTTTTAAAATACAATATTCAAAATGATTTATACTATTGAGTGCCTCTTATGTATTTCTAGTTTGACATATTTTCAGCTCCCTGTCATTTCTCACTGTGCAGAGTTAGAGGCAAAATTGCACATTTACTAATTCTCCTTCAGAGAACAATTTAAAAACTAGCCCCACGCAATTCAGGGATGGAATAATGTTATTTGCATGGTTAGCATTAAGTCAGCACTTAACTGACAAATCAGTCCATTAAGTAACATGAGATTTTAACACATTATAAATATTTTAAGAGGAGGGAAACCTCAAAAAGAAATAGGATTGACTTTTAAATTTTTCCCTTTAGTAGATAACGCTGAAATTGTGGTATTGTTTCATGTATCATGTTCAGAAAAATACAGAAGAGAACATTGGTTTTGACACACATTTAATTTGTGTTTATGAGCATCTTTATGCACAAGGAAATATGTACTTAGATGCCTAAAGGTGGTGGGGGGAGTGAGCAGAGGGCTTGGAGAAGTATTATTAGGCATTCTTGTGTAAATGAACAGGTTATAAACTTAATTTCAGCCCACTGTTAAGATAAAATACTTGTATATCACGAGAACTGTCAGTGGTTCATCTCTCTTTCTGTTGAGTCAGTTATATTGCTTTGCTTTCACATTACAGTAATACCAACTGTTATAATTCTGAAAAAGGATGCTCTTGGCAAATGTTTCTCTCTATAGATTGTGGAGAAAATAGAAAACTCGAGAAGATGAGACAGTGCTTTATTGTTATAGGTACATGGCCACTCACTGTCATTAATGACTTCATTTTACATTGCTTTGTAATTGTAAGTATGAGATGAAAAGTGACTTGCAGTCTTCCTGGCTGTGTGCGTGTGTGAGTGTGTGCACATACACCAGCACCCTCACACTCAAATACACAGTCTGTCAGCCAAACTGACGGACTTTAGAGGAACTGAATTTGCAAAGCTTTGCCTCCTTCAATTTGAAACACTCAAGGGAAGAGACAACCTCAAAAAGTGTGAAAAATGATAACAAAAATAAATAAAGGTAGGAAAGCCCATGAAGTGTAGTTTGAAGGTTAGTGCACCCAGGGCTGACAATCTGGGAGAGTTTAAAAATGTCCTCATATCAGGAAAAAGGCTTTATCTGATCTTAGATTCTGAAGTTTCTTTCATAAATAAATAAACAAAACAAACTTTTAAAACCCTCCAGAGGCTTCACTTTAAAGTAGTTTCCTTGAATTTAACTTCTTATAGCTAATTTGAATAATTAGTTTAGATAAGCCTCTTAAAGTAGATGCATTTAAATGAAATCAGGGCACATGTTCTTTTGGCTTTGGCGCACGATTCAAACTAGCTTTCTTTTTGGCTCAATTAAAAGTCATCTTTAAAAAAAAATTCAGATTTATTGTCCGGCTGCAGTTTTGATGGTTATGTGGTTCACTGGACAGACAGAAAGATCTAATGCTAAGCAACACATCTGCCTCTCTGTCTCAATTAATAAACCACAGACTTTATACATGCTATTAATATTCATAGTAATTGTACTAGGTTAAACCCCATCACGTGTGTATATACATTGAAATGAAACCAGAGTTATGCACTTCCAGTGGAAAACGCAGATAATTTCTGCTTTGGAAGCTCTTTAAAAGATCGGTACAATTTATTGACCACCATTAGAAAAGACTAAAATGTTAATTTATAGTTATGGATTATTTTTTTATAAATTTTAGGAAATGTGCCAGCACGATAAAGAACATAATACTTGAAAGCTTGTTTCACATTTAGCAGCAGTAATAGCTGATAGCATAAATAGATGAAAATAATATATCTGCTCATTTTGACATATGTGTCAGTCTAATCATTGTAAATGAGTGTGCTGATCACACGAATCCCTTTCAACCTCTGATTAAAATGTAACATTGACTACAGGATTATAGAGTGGACTTAATTTTACTGACTGTTTTAACAGTTGTCACAGCTGTTAGAAGAAGGAAAGGCAATTGAAACACTCCAAAACAGGCAAGACAATGAGAGAACAGTTTAGTACATTTCAGCCCGAGAGCTGAAATCTAGACATTGAAACTGAAACAAATTTGTGTTTGTAGATTCTTGTCTCAGTGCTAATACAAGTTTTATTTTGTAAGGTCTACATTTTTTCTTTTTCAGGATTTTGATTTGTTGCCAGCCTCATCTCTCTTTATTAAAAGCTAAACTAAATTGAAATGCAACTCTCCAAAAGTAATACTACAATGTCAAAATACATGAGATAAAAATAGGCAGGAAGGAAAAATACATGTAACAGCAACAACAAAAACCTCAATCATATGGCATGCTATCTCTTTAAAAAGGAAAGCTAGAAGTGATATTATTTAAGAACTATGAACCCAAACTTTTCAGTTTATTTTTCTAAGAGGGAATACTTAAACTCCAGACCTGGAGCTCATGTTACTTGTCTTCCTGCTTTTGCTCAATAAATCTTTTGAAAACACCTGCAGCCTTAAAGGTAGGTGGTGTGTAGGTGGGGTTTTCAGATGATTTCTTTGTAAATTTCTGGAAGTGACAACCAGCTGCCCTTAGGGGTGAGTATTCTTGAGCTGTAGAATCTCCTAACCATGCCCATCACATCAATACAGTGAACCGATTAATGCCATTTTTGTAAACATTTATATGATAATTATGCATATCTCAAATTATATGTAATTTAGATCACAGGCGGCATGTATTCTGTAACATAAGGTTTGGTCCTTGAACTAAGCACGAAAAAAAAAAGTGTAAGTTAATGGCATAAATAATGAATGGGGATAGGGAGCAAGTGAGGGGCACCCTGTATATCACTAGTTCTTTGTGTCAGTGTATTTCTGTAATACCCTATATACATTTAGTGAGAAGTTTTAAAAAATCTTCTGTTGGCAAAATGGGCTAGAAAACAGCTTTCCTTTGGCTAGGCAGAGAGGCAAGGGAGATGGTGTTGCCTCATTCTTCTTGCAGTGATGGTTTCTCATCTCAATGTGTTTATGGCACTGCTGCTTTATTTACTGAGCCTAGTGTGTTGCAGTAGTAATTAACCCATGTTACTGGGAAAGCCTTTGTGGATATCCATTAATTCTCTTGCATGGATGATCATTTTTTTCTTCTAGTGTTTTCTCCCCCAATAAGGTATCATTGTTCTTTTTTTTTTAAAAAGAATTCTATATTGACAGCCTCTGATATATTTCTTTGATTTAATCTGACCTGTAATATATATTGGCTCTTTTATGAAGAATGGTGATTATAATTCAGCTCTTAAAAATGCTAATAGAAGCAGCAGAAAAAAATTGGTTGGGGTTCTTTTTAAAGTAGAAAAGAAATGGGATTAAGATTTAAGAATAAAATAATGCCAAAAATCAGTTAACTTCAAATTTTTCAGATTTTAGGATTTTATGATAATTAATGTCTTTGGGGTCTTTTAATCAGGTTTTTACTTAGTTAATAGGACTTTAGACATTTTTGTAAAATATTGAGCCAGCAGAAAGGAATACTTATGCTTCCTGTGCTGAGAAAAGATAAGGACCAGCTCATTAGCTGGGCCATACTTTTGCAATTAATTTTAGATACATGGTGCTATTCATCAAAGAGGGCAGGTAACTTCTCTATGATTCTATTCAACAATACTTTCAAATATCTCACTTCTGCAAGAACTACAGACAAAGAAAAGACCATTCTATTTGAAGGTAGGCATAATGCCCAATCTCAGTTCCATATCACTTGTGAACAAATTCCTCAACGTTCGTTTTAGCATATTGGCTAAACAAATAATTTTTGTTTGACTGGCACTGTTAAGCACTAAAGGTTTTTGCTTAGAATATTCCTTTAAAGAAATGAAACATCTGTGCTTGCGGTCTTTACTTTGTCATGCAAGTGGCAATTAATTGAATGATTTCTAGCAAACCAGTTAATATCAAATAAACTTTTGGGATTTGTCTATCAAACACTTAGAAATACTGTGAGGAGAGCCTCTGAAGTATCGAAATGAAAGTTTAAAGTCATTGCAGCAGATAAGCTTTGCTATGAATTTTGTTTCATAGCAAATGCATGGACGAAACAATACAATGTTGATCTGTTATAAGTGCGTATGAGCCCTGCTAGCCCTCGCCAGCCCTCTGGAGAAAATTGGTGATTACTCTGGCCCAGTTTGTTCAGTTTTTATCTCTTTTACATTTACTGGCCTTGTATTAAATTGTCATTGTCCTAAAGCACATGAGATAGAAATGAATTGCAGTTCTATACATTCTCTGACAGTGAAATATTTAGCTTCTCTTTCTCCAATCATACTTATGTGTGTATATGATAGTGCAGACATGACACCAGGCATCTCTGATGCTTGACATTCTTCTTACGTTTTGTATGCTTTGCTTTTGATGATTATTCTTATAGCCTTGTGTATATAGATATGTGTGGCCTGTACAGATACAAATAAATAAACATACATATGATACTTTAAAATCCAAAGCAGCTGATACTCACATACTGACATGACACAGAGAGAGTGAGTGTGTGTGTGTGTGTGTGTGTGTGTGTGTGTGTGTAATATCCATATGTGTATGAGAAAAGATATATATGTATATACAGAGAGAGAGAGAATACAGGTATGCTGTTAAAAGTCTTCATGTACATTTAAAAAGGAAACAGGTCTCAAATATTTCAAATATTTTTTATAATTAGTGATTTTCCAGATATTTTCCAGGTATGTTTTTAACCTGGAGTTAGTATTTCAGATATTTACCAAGTCTCATGAGAACGTAATAATTTAACTGTTGTTCAATAAACAGGTAACAGGTACTCTGATAAGTCATTCTGTTTCTCATAAAAAGTAATTCTTTTCTTTCATAAATTAATTATCTGGTAAGCATAAATAATCTTTAAAATAAAAAAATAATCTATTGATATTAAAAGCATAATTTAATGGTTTGGGCCCCTGTCCAAGAAGCAATTTTGCATTAGACCTTGGCAACATTCTCTTCTACGGTTGGACCAGACAAATATGTCTTATTGTGAAACATGCTAGCTTTCAAATAAATGCAAAATAAGAATTACATTTATTCATACTATATCAATATGCCCTTACTTGCAAAAAAGCAGTATATTATTAATAGATTTTTTTCTATAAAAGATATGCTAGATTTCAGAATTATTTCATTATGTTTTAAGAGGTAAATTTAGATCTGAGCTGTTAACTTTATAAATCTGAATGAATATTGAAAGAAAATACTTACATAAAGGTTGTTTCTAATGTAATTTTTTTTGAACTCTTATTCTTGTTTAATTTCTGAAAATATATTCCCTACTTTTATTTATTTGTAAAGCCTTTTAACAAAATTGTGTTACTGGTTTAAAACCCAAATTTTTTTTTTTAAAACCCCCAAACCTGCTGACTGCTTCTTAATGCCAATTATCAGATCAAAGTTAGTTCTTTCCTTTTCTGAGGGCTGTAAGCCACAGCCTTGTGCCTTTGGAAGGATTTACCAGGTAGTTTGTTCTTCTTTCAAGTTCATTTTGGACTTAGGCTTAAGAAACCTTTGATAATAAAAATAATACCAATTCTGCTTTTAGCAAACTCATCTTTACTGTCTAGTTTTCCTTTCCAGAAATGTGAAATATTTCTTTCTTTCTGACTAGGCAACATTTCTGGGTATTTTTCAATTGTATTTTTCCAATCAGTTATCCAAAATCATTAAATTGAGAGGTTTTAATTTTATGTATGTTTAGTGTACATATACATACATCCTCCACCCTTTTTAACTTTTACATATATTTTTAAATGATTAGTAAAAGCTTTTTATTTCTTCAAATCACCTTTGATTTTTTACAATGAACATATATTTAAAAGGTAACTCACTAAGAGCAGTAAAAGAGAAGGTGCATATGGTAATTCCCATTATAAAACAAAACATCTATGAACGATTGAATGAAAACCCAATGTGATTTTAAATGCTCACTTAAAAGAAAAGATTAAAAAGAAAAAGATACAAATAGAAAGGTAAAAATAGAAAATGTTAACAAAATTGGCTTCTCACTGGTCAATTAAAATCCATTAAGATGTTGGCATAGATCTGCAAATGCATTTGAGTGTAAGTATAGGATATACAACACTAGCTACCTCACATATACAGTGATTGAAAATGCTAGCTTTTAGCATTTAAAGCCTATTAACTACTTATTAACTTCCTTATTAAGGAAGCTCATCTTAGGACTAGAGTACATTATATAAAGAGAATGTGAAAGTATATTTATATTTTCATTATAAGCTGCTGTCTTTGTCATAAGCATTGCTCTGTAGCTTTTGATTTCATTATGAGTGAAACAAAATTAGTTATATACTTCTGATCATTTTGATTTTAAGTATACACTGTGTGTAATATGCTTTGGCAACACTTACCTAGCCAAATTGGGCATACTGAGGGCTGTCAGGCATATCACAAATGTGACAATTTAACTTTGCTTCATCATACACCTTCTCTGTAAACAGTTGGTTAAGACAGTTCAAAATAAAAGGAAAGCTACCAATAAATTCTCCCATCATATCAGAGATTGATGACTGGCCTAAGCGTAATGAAACCTAGCTTGCTTACTTCTCTTTAATACTCTTAATCACTGGAATGCAGATGGCATAGATAACAATAAGGTTTTTAAAAAGCTTCGAACTGAAGTTCATTTAACTCTTTTGGGCACCTTAAAACTAAAATAGAATAATAACAGTAATGTCTCTGAAGTTATGAACTGAACTTGATCTTACATGTGAAGTAAATACTTAAGTAGAGAATCAGAAGGTGTAGGCATTCCACTTTTAACAGGGCACATTTTTTTTGGTTCAATTTGCATTCATTTTTCTGGAGGAAGAAATCCTCTGTTTTCTTTTGTCTGGTTTATTCATTATGCAAAAACTGATTTTTTTAAAAGATAAATAGAGAACTTATACACAGGAAATAGACAAGTCTGTTAAAATATTTTTTTTACCCTGTAATCAGAGTATCTTTGTACATGATAGTTCCTTTTTTATCTTCTTTAGGAAGATTTTGCTAATGTTTAATGGCTTTTGATAATTTAAGCAAAGAAGTTTTCAAATAAATATGTTTGCATTTCTTTTAGTGCTCACAGCGTGATTTTAAGTGTTTCAGGAAGTACAGTTTTTAAGACAGTTAATACACAACAATATTTGTAAGAACAGATCTTCCTTTGAAAAGCGTAGTGAAAGCATATTAATCACATACCTAAAACTGTAGTCAGAATTAGTAAAACCAACAAGTAATATGAAAAATTACAGAGCCTGAGGTAATTATGTAGGGGAAAAATTTAAATATGAAGGTGTCCAATTGGTGACCCTATTGTATCCGTATTTCAAAATTATTGTAGTGTATTTACTTCTCCCAAAGTAAGGTGATCATGGTACACAATATTTATGATTCCATAATTGAAGGAAAACAGACAATGCTTCCCTCAGAGCCATTAAACTATTAAAATAGATCTGATATTTTGAGGATTAGAGTATCCTTAAAAACATTCATGACCAAGGAAAGAGAAAGGGATGGATGGTTGCCGAGAATTATATCCAATTCCTGTAAGAAGGTGAATGGATATGGCTAGTTTTGGGTGCTAAGAGATGACAGAAGCATCACTGTTAGCATCACTGTTAGTACCTGAATGGTACCTGCTCCATCAGCCATAGAACCATAGTGTCACCATCACAGAAGCAGCCATCAGCTGAACCTGTACTGTCCACTTCACTGATTCATCTTATTATTGTTCTCCACACCTAGGGAAAGGCTCGATCTGTTCTTGAAGTCTAGCAGAGGTAAAAGTTGGGCTCAGGTAGTAATATGTATTTGCCTTTCTCTGCCCTCTGCTAGCTGTTTAGCAGAGGGGATTTGAGGTGCAGATGGACAATTTATACACAGACACTCAAGCAGAGCTTCTTTTCTAAGGACTGGAGTTGTAGATACTCAGTGGTTCGAGTAAATTTCAGATGTCTCTTATGATTTAGCAACCGTGCTGCCCCCTTTCATGCTCCAAAGGCGTATCTCTCAATGCACATGAGCCATGGAATGGTTTAAGCAGTTTTTAAGTAGATAGAAATGGAGTAGATCACCTATTTAGAGTTAGTCTGGTTGATAATTTGGTTAAGTCTAATGAATAAAAAGAATATAAGGTTAAAAACTCAAATTGTATTTTTTTATTTCTTTATTTCCTTATAGTGAACAAAACTTTATTGTCTAGAGCATTTATGAGGGTTTTAATGATTGGAAACTCTATCCTGAGAATGTGGTCACCATATGTGACAGCCTTGCTTTCTATCTTGTCTTCAGTTTATTGGGTAAGTTCGGTGACATCGTCTCTTGTCTTACTTTGCTTACATTATACAACCTGCCTGCCTCCAATTTTCGATAATCTGAAATGTGGGGAGAAATGTCTACCTAATTCTTAAAATAAAGGAAAACCAAGAGTAAAACTTTCCTGAACAAATGCCTTCCCCCATCATTCAATATCAGCAATTTTTTTTTTTACCTTTCTGTTCTTTGTTCATCTTTTTCTTGTGTGTGTACCAAAGGATCATTTACTTTAGTATATGGTAAGTGCATGCTATTCGTATGTATTTGCATATATATGCAGTGCATTTATTTTCCCCTGAGTTCCAAAGAAATTGCCTTCAACTTTTCCTATTTGTTTTTCTTTTGTCTCTGTTTGTTGTGTATTCTAGGTGAGTGCTTTTATAGTGTTTTCTTGATTGTTGTCAGTTTGGTATACTCACTGCTGACATTTTTGTTAAGTTAATGTCACAGCAGAACAAACTGATGGCAAGCTGGAATCTGGCTACAGTGCTTGGGAGATACAACTTATGTTTGATTGTGTGTAAATACAGTTAGTTAGTTGGGGGTTTATCAGATAGCTTGGCAGAAAGAGAGAGGAGCAGTACAAACTGTTTTCAGTAACAGTGCTGTTCATACACCTGATAAGATTGAGAGAGCTTTTCGAAATGCTGATAGGCTTTGAATAAGAAAAGAATAATCACTTCCACTGGCACCAGCTTATCGGGAATGAAGTAAAATGCCAACACTTTTGCATTAGTAAAAGTAAATGTTTTAGACACTCCATGCTTTTTTTCATTCAAGTTAAATAGTAGGGTGCTTTTGAGTGTGCTGTAATGAATAGAAGGATTTATTACCTTGACTAAATTACAGGTGAATATGTTGATAAAAGAACCTTCAGCATCAACAGCAGCTTCTTTGATAAGCAGGTGCATCTATGCTGTGCATTCTCTGGAGAAATTAAATATTCCTTTTTTCCACTCCAATTCTATTAAACATCATTTCTGATGTTAGAAGACGCTCTTGTGTCCTATGCCAATTGACTCTCCTTGTTTTCCGGCAGATGGGTGTTAGGCATTGGGAACTTAGCTTATCAGACTTGTGAAATGCTGGCATGCTCTTTGTTGTTAAATAAGTTAGGACACCTATAAGTTTGTATCAGTTGTGTGAAACCAACAGATTCCAGTACACTAAATTTTATTGTATGATCCTTGCGAGTGGGATGAGCTTAATTGCAAATTGAAGATACTTTAATGAGAAGATAAATACGTTCCTCCAAATAATAGTTCATCTTAAAGCATCTCCTCTTAAGGAAAGAGATATCGGTTTTGTTCTTCAATAGAAACCATTAACTTTCCCAGTTCCACCATTTTCTTTTCTTTGTAATTTGACGCCTACAAATAATTTGGTGTATTCAGATTTGATAGATGATAGTGCAAGAGCAGATTGATTTTGGATTACTATTGATTACTCTCAATGAGATCACTGTGACACACTCGAATCAATAGTATTCGATTAAACAAGTCACCGCCATTCTATACATTCAGCAGCGGTGGGGAATTCAGGAGCAGAATGTTCACAAGCTGATAAATTGACAAAGCATTCAGCTTTAAATAGCCCTTTGTTCAGCACTAGTTCCTTAAAATAAATTTCACTGGAAAGTTTGGTTTTTTGTGGTTTTTTTTTTAACTCTGGCCCTATCCATAGGGGAGAAAAGGTCATCAGTTTAAGGTTTATTATTAAATTTTAACTGAAAACAACCAGGCCCTATATTTAGGTGTAAAAACAATTTAAGCACTTACTCCAGGCAACCTTCATGTTTCTGAGCTGTTGCTCCAAAGTTCTGTCCTTTTATGAAGATGTCAATTGTAAACATAAAAATGCATCACTGGGAATGTAATGGTTTAAGATTCAAACTGAAATAAAAAGCCCTGCCTGAGGAAAGCAGTATAATCAAAATAAGGTGTCTTTAACTTTCTTCAGAAGTAGGCATGTTTTAGAGCAGTGCTGGAAGGCAGCAGAAGGGGGAGCGCCCCTGTTCAGGCACACTGTAGCTGCCTTCCCCCCATCCCCACTTTATCTCTGAGTGTTCATCATGTCGTCAATACTACATGCAAAACACTAAGTATCATTTGATCCGAAAGCTGCATCTACTGCTAATATATGAGAGTCTTAGTATCCTGGGCAAACTTACAAAGTCGCTGGGGATGGGAAGCAGGGAGAAAGTGTCTGTACTTGGAGTTCTTTAGTACAAGGGTAAGATTTTCCATTATGTTTTATCTTTAGTCATTGTTGGCCCTTGGAACACTTGCTCTTCCATTGGGTGGCATCACCAAGTTGCTTCTCTGAAAAGTGAGAATTAGAATAAACACATCATTGACTATGTAAGTGTTCTTACATGCAAAGCATAATTTCCCATTGAATTTTGACAACTAAGACCTGTGAAACCTGAATTTTATTTAACAGGTTCAAGTCTTAAAATAGACTTTGTTCAATCAAAGTCTTTCCTTTTGATACTATTTTTTCTAAAGGCAGGGAGGAATAGTTTTTGAGAGAAAACAAGTAGGAAGGTCAAATTTAGGATATTCCCTGCAAAATACAAAACTTTTTATGGGAATGTAAGGTATTAGGATCCCAATTGTATTACATCAAAACATGAAATTGCTGATTTTGTAGGTTTAAAAATGGTCAAATATTTACAAATTCATATGGTTCTACATTATAATTTAATGTCTTTCTGTACTCTTGATAATTCATAAGTAAATTGAAAGAGAAAACAATTATTTATTGGTTTTGTGTATGATAGGTTGCATCAGATTATATGGAGACACTTTTTAAAAAAACTCATTATGTCAAGTATAACTTTTTCTTAAATAATTTTCCCTTTTTCTTTCTTTGTTTAATTTAATATCATTAGTGATTTGCCAAAGGGAACTCTAATGGTAAAGTGGTAAGGAGCTTCACTGCCAACCTGAAAACACAAGGTTCGAATCTACCTGCTCCTCTGTGGGAGAAGGAAGGGCAGTATCCTCCCGTGCAATTTTACTGCCTATGAAAACTTGCTGGAGGTTCAGCTATGGGTCAGTTCTAACTCAATGATACAGACTAACAACAGTGCCAGAGGAGCCCTAGTGATTCAGTGGTTAAATGATTAGCCCTTAATCAAAATGTTGGCAGTTCAAATTTACCAGCTACCTTGTTAGAGACAGATGGGGCAGTCTACTTCCAAAAAGATTATGGCCTTGGAAAGTTTCTGGAGGAATTGTGCTTCATTTGGCAGAACTACCCAGAGTCAGGATCAGGTCAACAGAAATGATTCTGGGTTTTGGTCTGAAGGGAGTGGCTGCATATAGAGTATTAGACACACTGAAAAGGTGTTCTTTTACCTGGCACATGCCTGTGGGATGCCATGTCAGCCGTTCACCTGCTGAGGAAGAACATGCTATAAACTGTGTGTCTTGGTCACACTGTGGCCACTGATGTCAGATGATTTCTTTTTTGAAGGTCAGTTCTTATATTCAGGCAGCAACCACCGACCATCCTGAAGTAACACGTGGCTAAGGTGAAGAGCTGGCAGCAAATTGGGGAAAAGATGTCACTACCTCGAATATTTTACCCTCGCTTGCGTGCTTGTATTGGGAGAACCTTAACATGCTAGTTAGCGTTTTTCCTGTTTTCCCTAGAGTCGGATTAAAATTGTGCTCCATTAAATCTGCACCATTGTGGGGTAGGCAGATGCGGAACTCCCCGAGTTGGCAGAAGCCCGGGATGCTTTATTGGCTATTGCAGTTCGAAAGGTACTTTAGGAGAAGTAATAAAGTGATCCCAGAGCCACCATTTGACCCCCAGATGTGTGACTCCCCAGAGGTGGGGTGGGTGTTGTGCTGTGCTGGCCAGTAGGACTTCTGTGTGCACCTGCAGGCCAAAGTGGTTTCCAGATAGGAGGGAAATTGGCTATGTGTAGGCAGGAGGCTGGGGCTCCCTAGCTAGGACTGGAAATGTCGGCACAAAATGCATCTTGACTTAGGGTCACGTCAGGACTGGGTGAGTTTGTCTTGCTCTGGGTGCGTGGCTGGCAGCTTACATCTTGTTTGGGAGAGGAAGGAGGGTGGCTATCATTTGCTGGAAGTTGATTGAGTGTCTAACTGGTCCCACTGTCAGTCTTGGAGTTTTCCCTTAGTCGTGCAATTCCCCCCATCTGTGCCACTGAATTTGATTTATCGCCAGTACTAAGATCAAAAAAGAAATCATTCCTTTTGATGTCTGCTATTAGGCACATGCCGTGTGAGGGGTGGGGGCCAGTCTTAGCGTACAAGTCACTGTTCTGGTCACACCGTGGCCACTGATGACAGAGGACATTCTCTCCCTTTGGTCTCTGTTCATTTTGGATGTAATGTTGTATCAATAAAGAGGTTAACTATGGAGGTTTATTTAAAAATTAGTAATTATGTAGGGTTTTTTTAAAGTACTTTTTTTTTAGGAAAGGACACAAAGAAGTGGATGATTTATGCATTTTACCAGTACATTTAAAGAAATAATATACTTAAAAAAAACCCCAAACAAACCCCAAACCTAGATATATAGTTAATCCAATGGTTATTTCTTTCTTCCCCCCCCAAAATGTAGGCAGTTGCATTTATGATTGGATGACTGTATGTGCAAAGGGTGGGGAGAGATTTGTGGTGTCTGTCCCTCCTTCTGGGCCCCATCAGGCTTTGTTCCCAGCTCTGTACAGGAGCTTTTGTCCAATCTCACAGTTAGTGGGATTCTCCAAGCAGCTAGCAGCATGAGCCCCAGACCATCAGCAGGCTGCTAGTCAGCATCAGGTGTGAACAACATCAAACAGGATTAACACTGGACCACAGTGTGTACTGAAAACAGATCCCCTACCTTGCTTTTAAAAGGACAGCAGGACTGGAAGATAGAAACCACTCTGGCCCTGTAGACTTGGTGTTTACTAAACAGTATTCAGTGGGCTATGTAAATGGCTCTGTTTCGGTAAAGAGAAAGTGTGCCAGCCACAGGGACTCACCCTTTCTTTCTCTCTTTTTTAACTACAGCCAACATTTTTGTAGAAAATTCTTCTTAGAGGGGAAAAAACAAAGGAAAAAAGTCACCTGGGTCAACTGTGAACTCAGATTACAGGTTAATATGTCAAAGATACTGTTCATTTATAGGTTAGAAGTTGACGGGCAATCAGGGTTCTGCTATTCTTACCTCTAAAAAGTATATTCTTGATGACTGATTCCAGGGTATTCTTGTAATTAATTTTTTCACTTAATTTATACTTTTACTTAGCTAGATTAAACAAAAAATAAAAGAAATAAGTAATTTTACTAGAGATTTTTAGAAAGATAAATGTGTAAATATAACACACACACTTATATATATATGTGTGTGTGTGTGTGTGTATATATATATATATATATTTCTGTTCTGTCAAGTATGTATGTTGTTATATACTGTTGAGTTGGAACCAACTCAGTTGACCCTCCATCAGGTTTCCAGAGGCAGTAAATCTCACTGGAGGAAGTTACCCATCATTCTCTCACAGAACAAGTGGGGGATTAAAATCATTTGCCTTTCAGTTGCCACCCAGCCCCTTACCACTAGTCACCATAACTCCATCTCTATGTATGTATGTATAATTAACATTATGTGCATACAAATAAGAAAGCTAAAGGAGGAACTAGTAGAGAATTACATGTGTTTAGCAAATTATTTTGCAGATTGTATACTATATTCATTTTATAACATTTTAATCCCTTTCTGAATACACAGTTTAAGAAAGAAAGGTGACATTAGTAGAGTGTTTCTAATTTACAGTAATTCTGTTGTGCTCTATTGGAATAGTGGCCAGAAGCTGCACTGCAGTCCTGAAGGCACGGAGTTCAAGGCCACCAGCTGCTCCATGGGAGAAGGATGGGCAATCTCCTCCCTTGTGGTTAACTGCCTCTGAAAACCCACCGGAGGGTCAGCTATGGGTTGGTTCCAATTCTTGGTACACAACAACAACAACAACTCTAAGATTAAAATTTAAGTGTCTATGTTTCCTTAACTGTTTTAAATTGACTTGTGTTTTGAAACGTGAGGATTTGGTCACATGTAGTAAGGGGTCTGAAATAAGGAAATAACCATGGCACTCAGTGGCATTACAGTTTACACATAAATGCACACACAGTCCCTTTAGCGCAAATAGCTGTAATTTGTTTAACATGTCTATGCATTTCTATGCACTATTTTCTTATGCTCCAAAAGATGTACAAATATTTAAAATATACCTGTTTGAGAACATCACATAGCTCTCATTACATTAATAAATTTGAAATCCCTAAAATAAAAATTTTAGTTATTATTCTCTTTGAGCAGCATCTTAAAACATACATCATCTTTCTTATGCTTTGTATCAGCGCATAAGTTGCAAGCACTTACTCATTCCCTCACTCATTGATTATGTTTGCTTTTAAAAAGTCCAAGAAAGAACCCTGAAACAACAAACCTATTTTCTTTGCAAAGACAGTGCCACAAATTTTGTTTAAGAAGTAGTATCATCTTCCAGTTTGTGGTAGTCTTAACAAACGTTGAATACACCAAATACATCTGCTTGACTAGACTTACTGCCAACTTGGAACTGACTCAAGGCTGACCCTCCAGCAGGTTTTCAGAGGTTGTAAATCGCACAGGAGGAGATAGTCCATATTCTTCCCTCCCTAGTGGATTCAAACCACCTGCCTCTGTTTAGCAGCACAACTTCTTACCCACTAGGCCACCCGAGCTCCCTAAGTACATGGAAATCATTATGAATTAGAAATCATGATGAAATATAAAATCGTAAAATATATATTTTCATTCGACAGTTGCCATCTTAAAAAATATTATTAGTTGTTTCATAGCGTGTTTCTCTCTGAGGAATACCCATCCCCTCTGTTTATTATTTTTTACATAGTCTCAGCTATGCTCATCATTTGGGTTGCTGGAGAATTGTATAATGATAGTTCATGAAATCAGTTTTAGGAGGTAATCAGTTTAAAATTGATTTTGAAGTGTAATTTTTATAACCAATTCTCTAGTGTCCAATTGATTGCTTATACTATCTTTTCATGTTACATAAAAAAAGGAAAGATCATACATATTCCTTTGTAGTTCTTTCAGTCATTAAAGTCATCAATTTAATCCATAAAACCATATTTTAAAAACTTAGCCATTTGGAAATATGTGACTGGGGGCTAACACCATTCCAGGCACTGAGATCCAGAAAATAAGTTCTGAAAAAATAAAAAAAGAAACAGTTGAATATGAGGTTTTTAAAAAATATATAAAATAATTTAAATTTGGATTTACTTTCACAGAATATTTTCAGAGATTTAGGGAGTGGCAGTTTTACATAAAAATTAAACAAATTGAAGTTTCTAGCCTAATTTTTGGGTATCAGCTTTTGGAAACTTCTTAGCAGTTAGCCTCATGAATACAATCACAGATTGTTCATTTTGGTCCTGAATATTGAAAGTATGACTGGAGTCAAGTCTGGTTTTACCTCTGTTCGTTCAGCTAAAGCAATGGACCAGGTATTGCTTTTTTTACAAAAGTTCTGAAGATTTGAGAACTAACATTGCTATTATTAACTTTTTAAATGCTTTGAATTACATATATAGAGTATTGGTTTTTTAATTGGAAATGAAGGGGAATACTTCAGAAGATCACATGGGATCTTTCCTACAGTGAAGGGAATGCAAGAAGGATTTATTTGAACTCTTTTTTTAAATTTTATTTTATTATATTTTGTGTGTGTACCGTCAAATCGGATCTGACTGGTACAGGAGGAGATTGCCCCTCCTTCTCCAGCAAAGCATCTGGTGAATTTGAACAGCTTACCTCTGTAATTGCAGTGCAGCTTCTTGCCACTAGGCCATCAGAGCTCCCTTTTGAACTCTGACTTTGTAAGGTTTAAGTTATTTGTTTTTGAGGAGAAGGCTTGTATTAGTAGAGTCATTTGAAGAAGAATAAATAACCATTGAAATTTGGTGAGTGGAGGAAGGGTCAAAGAAATGAGAAAGATCCTGTGGGGATCTGGGAAAATGGGGAAATGGTGGACATAGTTGAACAGTGATTAATTTTATAAAATATAATTAATGAGAATGATTGTCCTAAATACAATGTGAAAGAATAGTGTGAAACACAATGCATGTGAATTTTGTATGCGAAGCAATATAAAATAGAAATAAAAAAAATAAAAACCAGGAAAAAAAGAAAAAAGTTTTTATAAAGAGTCCTTTTCATTAATTTTTAAGTAGCCTCTGTTACTGTCTTTGTCCAGTATTCCTGCAAAACTCTCCATTTGAGTTCCCAAATCCTGGAATTTGACCCAGAACTGAAGGAGTAAATTCATTGCAGTTCTTGGTCTCTTTGTAGCTTCTCTTCAAAGGATGTAACTTATTTAGGTACCTGACTTATTTTTTTTCTTTTGAAGATACAGATTGATTTGCTCCAGATCATTAAAATTATTGTCCTCCTTTTCAGGTCCTTATAAATGAGATGATTAGTCAAGTTAGGTCATAAGATTTATATTGGCATCAGTTAAGTTTATAGAGGGATTAAAAGCAGAGTGTCAAGGTGGCACTGCCAATTTGAGGATGCCAGATTTGTATCAGATGTGTATGCTCAATTAAAATTGATACTATATGTTACTGAGTGATGGTCCTATGATATATGCTGGGATGGTGATGCTGCAGCTTTCCAAGTGCTAGTGAAAAGCAGTGCTTTTTTTTTAAGAGTTCTATACAGTACAAACTTTTGGAAGGGAAATAACACTTTTGGAAATGATACTACAAATATAAGGAAACGAATTCTCCTAACTTGGGCACAGCTTATGCTTTCTTCAGCCCCCACAGACTATATAAAACGAGGATTTTTCTCTCCTCTACTGGGTATTCTTAACAGGGCATCTTATCTTTCTAAGAGCACCATAGATACAAGCTGAGTCATCTTACTTTTGCTTTCACTTCATTTGTATGTGGCTTTTGCACAGTATTTTTTTTTTGGGGGGGGGAATGTCTTTCCCATCGTCATAATAACTTGGCCAGTGTCATCTCCCTCGAGCCTTCTCCTTGCCTTTTCTTTGGCTGAGGTGGGATGTCTAAAAAAGAATGCATCCTTCTTTGCTCACTGTCCCCAAATGTATTCTGAAACCAGCACCATAGCCCAGAAGAAGAGAAGACTGTTAACAAAGCAGCCTCATAAGCCATCGGGGCTTGCTGGGGGGCAGGGGTGGGGAGGAAGAGGGCAGCTGGTAATTTATAACTCCTCGAGAAGTGTACAGAGAGGGGCTGCCAGTGTCCCACTTCCTCCCCACCCCCAGACTGCGCTGCGCTCAGCGTTCGGATGATGGTAATGTACCTGGAAGGAAAAGGCAGCCCGTGCCGAGGCAGGCAGCATCAGACAGGGCGCCTTGCCATCTGCCCCACCTGCTGCATTCATGCGTCCATCTGGTGACTGCAATAACTCATTGTAGGCCTTTACTGAGGAACATTCGGGCTGAAAAGCAGGCGGTGTGAATTATTTAGGTGGCTAGTATAAATAAACAGAGGAAAAGGAGAAGAGTTAACCGGAGAGGTCCAAAAGAGCGAGGTGTCCCCCTTGCCCGGATGCTTTGGAATGACGGCCCTAAAGTACTAGAGCGTTCAATTTGCATATAGATTTAGATGTAGAGATCATATGCAGATTGCAAGTCAGTGAGTTTTATCTAGATTTAGATAGTGCTCAGCCTGTTTTGCACTTAAAATATAGCCAGGCCAGCTAGGGAATCTTTGGGGACTTAGAACATAAGTGAAACTGATGAAAGGCAGTGTTTTAAGACATTGGGTTGGCAGAAATAAAACTATTGTATATGCCTTCTGAAACAGATGAAGAGTGTGTGTGTGTGTGTGTGTGTGTGCATGTGTGGGAAACACATTTGACTTTTTAATGTAATTTATCTGCATTTCATCTTCCCCCCCACCACCACCATACAAAAAAATGAGAAAAAGAATTTTCTGCATGACATTTATTTGTCTCTCTGGCCAGTCAAAAAAATATTTCAGTAACTACTGTTTACAATGTGGTATGGTACTGGACACAGCATGCTTGCTAGTATATATCCAGAGTCCTGTGATACCTTCAGACCAAAAGCCTGTAGGATCTTGTATTGTTTTGTTTCTAGATAAACTACACAGACAGACATAAAAGTCCTTGGAATTATCCTGATTAATGCAAAAGAGAAAAACTTTAAAGGGATTTTAAACTGGAGTCAAGTAAGTAATTTCTACTGAGATTGACTCTTAAATGAAATAATGAGAGTGTATATAAAATGGTTTTTCAAGACTCTGGTATCATTTTGTATTTAATAAGATTGGTTTACAGAGCTATAATTATAATTGTAAACCTTGGAAGAAGAGTTGGTATTATAAAGAATTATTGAAAATAGTGAAGGTTTAGAACTGTGATTGGAACTGGTAATATCTGAGCCTAAAATAGGGTTGTTGTTGGTTTTGTCTCTTAGAGTCTTTGATAGAAAATTTTATTTTTATTTTTCTCTGTCTCACTAGGATAATGTTATGTTTCAGAGAACCAGGAGAGGAAGAGGAACTTCACTTACGTCATGATATTCCATCCTTTCCTATCATTTTCACTCTAGAAACTAATGCCATACACATGCCTTGTTATACATTATGTTTTGCTTGGTTGGTTGGTTGTTTTTTGTGGTTTTCTTTCTTTTTTTTATTTTTTGTTTCTTGTTTTTCTTTTTAACTGATGAGTCTGATAAAGTCATGAGTTAGATTACATGGCTAACATTACTTTTGTTCCATAAGTGTGAAAAGTCTGCACTATATTGTATTCTAGACTAGCCTAGATTCTTTAGGGCTTGCTTATGGCATCCCACTTGATTCAGTTCAGTTACAAAGTGAATTTAATTGATCTGACTTTTTTGAGCTGTGAGTTCTAGCCTGCATTTCAGAAAGCACCATCTATATGTCCCACAGAAAATACATACCCATAAATTAGAATTTAAAATTTAAAAAAAATCCTCTTGATCTTTTTCTAATACAAGATTTTTCTTTCATTCCATGGACATTTATCTCTATACCCATTCTTTTTCCATGGAAATTTATCTCTTTATACCCATTCTCTTTCCTTTTGAGCTGATTCCCTTTATCAGCATTTCTCAGTTGCAAGTAAAAAGAGATAATTGTCTTTCAAGTTACTCTATATAATTTAAAGGTGTTGCATCCAATTATGGTGACTTTGGCTCCACCAAATTCCTCTGTACTACACTCAATCTTTCTTCTTTGACCCCACATTTCCATCTTGGCACTTTCTTTTCTCAGCCCCATATTAAAAACCACAAACTTCCAGTTAGCTTTGAATAGATCTTATTATAATAAAAAAGAAAATAAGACAATATAAACTTTTTCATTTAGTCTGAATCAGAAACAAGGACCTTTCTTTACCCTTTTTGGATTATTTTTTCCTGAAGGATAGTCTGATCCTCAGCCAGTCCAGTGGATACCCTGATACCTACTGAATGCATGTTCTTGACAGGTGAAGAAGGCCCAAGTTGAGAGCTGTGGTTTTATTAGCAGTAACATGGTTATGCCAATGGGAACAACTAACTGTTGGAACAGAAGTTGGCTGTATGTTTAATTGATAACTTTAGATAGCATCAGTACATATTGTGAGGGTCTCTAGATGGCCTGTGCAATGAAATGTTTTAGAAAAATGTTCCCATTGGCTGACTTAGGCTTTTAACATATTGGTTGAATTGGTTTCATCGCAATGAACTGTATGACTTGCTGTGCACAACCTTAAATTTCTGGTTTTCATTTAAGCATTAGAAGGAAAGGTTGGCCTTTTGTTTTATGTTGAGCCTTATGGAGATGGGGCCAGTTTTAGATCATCTTAGAATAATTCATATGATTTGGTCAAACAAGGTTCTTTTGCCAACATTGCTAGGAATATATAATAAATTGTCCTACAATAATGATAAAAGTGTACTTGTTTTGACAGGAGTCCAGCATGTGTTTCCTACCTTAGAACAGTAACAAAAATGTAGGACATTCAGATGCCTTATGCTTGCTGCATCACATATTTGTATTATTTTGCAAATATTTCCTGTGAAGTTTTTATATTAGAATTAAAAATTCACAATCTGAAAATTAATTTCATTTTCATTTGCTCAGCTTTTTAATTGAAAGAAGATGCTAATGGGGAGAAAAAAAAAGCAAAACAAACCATGGGCATCATCTTTTCAAGAAAACTATCTGCCCAAATATTTGTCATGAATTTTAAAAAGGAAATTTCATAATTTGTCAAGGAAATACCCAGAAGGAAATTAATGACTATAACTACTTGTTTTTGGAATGCTGACTTGATAATTATGTAGTCAGTTGCAAAGTCTAATGATTTAATTAGGACTGAAAAATAAATAAAATGAATGTTAATACAAGTCTTTTGTAGTACATTATGTATTTCAAGAGTAAGGTCCCTTTGAGTGGTTCTTCTTGAATTTTCCCATTGACAGTTTAGACAAATCAACTCTATTTATGGGTGATGCCTTGCAGCTTTAAATACTATTCTCTAATAGCAGTTATGGTGCTATTAATTGTATGGGATAAGTCACAAATAATAGCATCCATGTTGCTTCTTAATAGCTTCACATAAAGAACTTTATTATCCTGTGCATAGGTACGACCACTAATGTAATAATAAATCACAGGTATTTTTTTATGTTCTCATAAGTGGGGCAGTAAGGTGACCATTTGGGATTTCCTTAAAACAAAGTGAGTAAATAGGATGATATTTAGTTCAACAGTGAACTAAATTATGGCATAGGCGTCTTTTGGTTTTGGGTGTCACAGGTAGCCCAGACATCATGCTAATTTTCTGTGTGTTGTTTTTTTTTTTTCAAAGCATCTAGATTAAATTCTGGTTTTATCTGGTGAGAGAGAACCTAAGAGAGGAGACAGATCTTCCGACAAGCGCAGTCGGGCAGCATCTGTGCAAACAGAAGGATGAGGCATGGTTTTGAAAAATCCACCAGAAATCTTTCTGCTACCATATTCTATCAAGATCTGGCTAACTGCCAGATTGTTAGTCTCTGGGTTATAGTTTGAGGGTCACACTGGGTGTAGATTTTAAAAATAGCATGCTGGTGTTTTAGGAAGCAAGGCAGTATGGGCCAGACTATGTATGGGTTTGGAATCTTGAGAAGTGTCTGCAGGTGGGTAAAATGCAAGTCTAATTCCCTAGTAAAAGAGCATACAAATATGCTTGGTGAGAGTGGGCACACAGTAGATATTTTATGCACTCCCCTCCCCAGCTTGGCTGTTAATAATAGGGTTGTTAGTGGCACTAGAAGCAAAGCACAAAACCGAGGTTTCCCCTTCTCAAAGCCAAATTAGCTTCTTACCTCAACCGACAAATTCTGAAGTTGAAATGAGTCATAATAAGGATTAGTCAGGGAAGCTTGAATTGAACCTATTTCTCTTGCATGTGTGGCTCCTTATCAGTCTCCTACTACTTATAATTGCTGGATTCACTTTCTGAAATTAGCAAAGGGGGAAAGCAAAGTAAAGACAGAAACCCAAGCCACTAGCTGGTTTCTCCCTTGTCTAGGAGGTTAGAGGAAGGACAGAGCTATAAAAATATAAAGGAATTATAGAAATAGCACTATGAGACTTCTACCAAGAGTACCAAAGGAGAAAGAATGTGGATTTGAGGTAATAAGTTCAAGATACTTGATGGGGTTCTCTTCTCCTACCTTTAAAAAATAGGTATACCTCTTTTATAAGCCAGTAAACAATATATTTTAACTTCTGGAGTTAGAAATCTCTTGTAAGTATTGTTACTAGTAGAGTGAGACTCTAGATTTTATTTCAAAGAGCATGTGAGTGAGTACTTTCATATGTGGGGGTAGGTGGGTAGGAGGAGTCCTTATATATTTCAAACTAGATTCCCTGAAGGAAGTGCCTAATTGAATAGAATTTACCTTCCTGGGGTAACATTTTATTCATATGGTAAAATGCTTGGAAAGAGAGTAAGTTTTCAGGGGGACATCTTGTTATTGTAAATTTGCTGAATGTGTACTGAAATTGCCATAACACACATGGGGAGGAAATGAAAAATTAAAAAAAAACTGAAGTAGCAAAGAGACTTCCTTTATTTCCACCCATTACTTTTTAAGTCAAGATGTCTCCCTTTAAGAATAAGGGCACCTCAGGATGTCAGGCTGGCAGTGAAGTGAGGCATTGGCGCTGCTGGTGAGGTAAGGAAAGGGAGGGAAGAATAGAAGATGCTAAGATGGGGTGTGGATGCTGGTACCTCACTTCTCTCCCCAGACCAATGCTGACTGCTACATCCATTAAATTTCAGCCCACGTTGATTGACTGAGTGGATTTATATAAATTAAAAAATACAGGTCATATACCTTTTCTGATAGCCTGTAAATGAGAAATAGGAATTCCTTTAAACCTCAAAGGAGGAAATCCATAGGCGAGGCTTTCTAGTCAATAAAGCGCCACGGCAGCTCTCTCCTTGCTGTGTTTGCACAATAAGTTTTAGTTAATAGACAAATATTACAGCAGCCTCTCCACGACTTTTTTAGCACAATGTAATTTGTAAATGAATTCGCACGGTGGGGTAGATATTCCAGCTTCCGCTGCAGTTTGAACTTGTGCTTTCCAGACGTGTGAGAGGCAGAAGGCAGCCCTTGGCCCATTCCCTACCTCCTGCCCCCAGTGTAACAAGTGAAATTGGCATTACTTAAGAACAATGACTTTTATTCACGCTCCTTCTCTCAGCTCCTTGTCCATTTGTCCATCGAAATGAGCCACTCATCATGCTTCCAGGTTTTTCCTCTTTCAACATCAAGAGTTATGAAAGGAAAATTCCATTTTTCCCCCCTGGCCCTCCCTGACAGGCAGACTGAAGATTGTGGTCATTTGGATTAAAAACATATTCATCACCACCAGCCGGCAGGTTAATATGATCTCTCCTTTGAATATATGAATTTCATATGCCCTATATGGGAAGTCGAAGAATGCCAACTTTTTGGATAAATAATTTTCCCATTGGTGATGTACGGCACACTGTTGCCATATTTTTTCACTTTTACAGCACTCTTGCCCTTATCACTCTTAACATCAATCTTTTGCTTTCATATTTAATAAAAACAATGAGGGGAACAACCCCTCGTAAGAGCACAGCTAACCAAATACTCAGCATCGTTAGTCTATCATTATTTGCTTTCTTGTGACAGATATTTTAGTAGATGTTCTAGTTTAAATTTGACAGCATATTTGATACAGCAATGCAGGCAAATAAACAAGATGACCTTATTTATGCACTGATGATGACCTCAGCCTGCAGCCCTCCTTTGAGAGGTTCTGTGGACAGACAGGTGGATGAATGAATGAATAACAGTCCCAGCATCAGTCAGTTTTATTATCTGAGCTCGCTAATCTGTCCACTGAATTTTGGAGATAGAGTAGGAAATGTGTGTGTGTGTGTGTGCGCACGTGCGCGTGTACACACGTATATGTATATTTTTTAATGTGCATACATACATATATCTACACCTATATACATACGTAGGGAGCTCTGGTGGCCTAGGGGCAAGAAGTTGCGCTTCAATCCTGAAGGCATGCGGTTCGAGGCTACCAGCTGCTCCATGGGAGAAGGATGGGCAATATCCTCCCATTTGATTCACTGCCTCTGAAAACCCACTGGAGGGTCAATTATGGGTTGGTTCTGACTCAACAGTACACAACAGCAACTACAACAACAATATATACATATGTAGAGTTCTGGTGGCCTACTCATAAAAAGCTGTGCTGCAATTCCAAAGGCATAGGTTCAAATCCACCAGCTTCTCTATGGGAGAAGAATGACAGCCTCCTTCCATGTGTTTGACTGTCTCTGAAAACCAGCTGGAAGGTGAGCTATAGCTTGATTCTGACTCAACAGCACACGACAACAACACATGCATGCAAAATTGGGGAGAGGTTAGGATAGGAGTCATCATTTCTCAAAAGATTATTCCTCCCCCCATCACCCCGAAAACATCAATTCTCTGAATCACAAAATCATCCATGCCGTCTTAGGCGAGGAAGAGAGACATTACCCCATCTTTCATATGTAGGTTTCTGAAGTGATGTTACTCCTACTTCATAGTCTACACTAAATTAAATAAATAAATTCAATCCCTCTAAGCTCATTTCTCATTATCCAACTTCTTTTCCTCATCAGCAAAGTTCATATTTATTCGGTAGCCATCATTTGTTGTCAGGTGAATCAACTCTTGACTCAGGAAGAGCTCGTATGTGCAAAACACAACTGCTGTCTTAGGTTTACAAGACCATGAGCACCAGAACTGACTCATAAGGTGCCTTTGGATAGATTCAAACTGCCAACCTTTTGCCTGGTAGCTGAGCACTTAGCCATTCATGTTACCAGAGTCTCACTTGCTGCTGGGTTTTTTTATTTTCTAGAAAGCAAACAAGTTTAGTTATGAATCCAGAGCTTGCACTGGTACATGTGTGCCCTAGGAGAGACTTAAAATCATATCTTGTCTGTCTGCTATGTAACGTTGACCATTAACCAAGCCTTTCAAGAGGTTGAATGCACTAGTACCTCCCATTTCTGGGATAATTGGGATGGGAGTGTCAGAGACAGTGCGATTGGCACAGGACAGAGCGGAGTTTAGGGCTGTTGTACATAGGGTCGCTATGAGTCGCAGGCGACTCGACAGCACATAACAACAACAACATACCTTTATAACGGGGATAATAGGTTTAGGTGTGTCGGAGATGGTGACATTGGCTCAGGATAAGGCAGAGTTCAGAGCTATTGTGCATAAGAATCACTATGAGTTGTGGTTGACTTGATGCTACCTGACAACAACAACATACCTTGCATATATTCAGATAAGAACATGAGCAAGAACATATCCCTTCCTTGTTTTCCTGCTGGGAAAATGGACAGATGAGCTGACAAGAAGTGCCTTGGAGCCCACGCTAGAAGCAGGGACTTGGGTCTGAGTGTGGCCGAGCAGCTGCAGAGACTGAGAACCTCTGTAATTAATACCGTGCATTGTTGAAGTGACTCCACAGGCGAGTGCTGGACAGTTCTTGCATGAAGGCCACGTTCTATTCATAGCATTTTGCTGTTGTTAGGTGCCATCCTGTCGGTTCTGACTCATAGCGACTCTATAGACAACAGAACGAAACACTTCCTGGGCCTCTGCCATCCTCGCAATCGTTGCTATGTTTGAACCCATTGTTGCTGTTTTTCCAAGAGTAGTAATGGGTAGGTGTCATTATCCTCTCTGATCTTGTTCTCCATGGCTGGTGGCTAAGCTCAACAAATGTAGCTAAGTCATTGTAGCAGTTGTCTCTAACTGGCATTTTCCCTCGGTGTATTTTAAATGAGTTGTGTTCCACACACACATTCATGCGGAACTCTAACCTAATGTGTTTCTTGCACAACTTCCGTATGCCTTGATCCTAGCGTGGATTGTTTGGGGTTTTGGGGTTTTTTGTTTGTTGTTTTTTTTTTCCTTGACCTTCCCTGAAACTCACCAAATTTTCCTTTTTCAAAGACCTTAGGATCCATTGTAAAGTTCCATTATTTTTCTTTTACTCGCTTGTATTAAAATAATTTGCCTTGCTGAACCTTGCCTTACATTATAATAAATTACTGCTGAGTCTCTTCTGCCTCATGACCCCTGTATGCAGAGCAGAACTGCTACAGGCTATAGACTTTTAAGAACAGGTTGCCAGGCACTTCTTCCAAAGCTTTGTGTGTTTCAACAGCCATTTGTCATGTTAAGCTCATAGCTGCTTAATTTTGACATGAAGAGTTCAAGTCTGGGCTATGTCATGTGGTTGTGGTTTTTTTCCCTCTTTTCCCTGAAATGGAAATGTGACCCACAAGACTAGCTTAAGACCTTAACTGGGGTCCTCCACATCTTACTGTGAACAGTCAGTGCCACTCTTGGGCTACGTGGGTCTTCACTAAGAAGTTATGAATTGGTTGACTTAGAGCTCAGCTATAAACACCAAACATAACATCTTAATCTCAGGTACTAAGAAATGAAATTGTCCTGCGAGACAATGTTTGTATTGACAAAAAATCAGTAGAGCAAAGATTGTATTCCCTGAGTGTTAAGTGGGGGAAGGGGGAAGCATAATTTACAGCAAATCTCAGATGTTGAATAATTAGTGAGTATTCCAGAGAAGTATGGAATAATATTTCAAAACTAGAAGCAGACTTGCTTTCAAATTTGAATATTCCTAGGATTTAAATGTTACTTGTTCTATAAATTTATACCTAACAGTTTCAATATGTAGGCTGCTTTAAACTTTTCTAAATGCTTTTATCTATTTTCTATTTTGATTCTCGCCATTATTTTGCATTAGATGGGACAGGCATTGGTATCCTCATATTAGGAAGTTCTGGTGCTGTAGTCCATAGTGTTGCTCTGTTAACCCAAAGGCCATACCTCGTTGGCAGTTCAAGTCCACCAACAGCTCTGCTGGAGAAATATGGACAATCTTCGCCCATGTGAGTTCCCATAGCCTTCTCCCATTGCCTTGGAACTACTGGAGAATCAGTTAGGAGTCAGTTCCCACTCTAGAGCAATGAGTTTAAGTTTTGGTTTTTTAAAATATCCCCATGTTACTTAAAACTGAGTAAACAGAGAGCTAATTAGTAGGTTAATCCTATATAGCGATAGTTAATAACAAACACTAATTGGCCAGGAACTTCTAGGTAATATCTAGGTACAGTTTTCTATACTGAGAAATATGTTCATTTTTCCTTATTGGAAGATTTTAATTATTTTTTTTAATAGTTATAGTTTGTGCAACAATGAGTGGGTATTAAAAAAATAAGTGAACCAGGGGAGAGGGAGGAGAAGGAGAAGGGAGTAAAGTGTACAATAGTGAATGAATGAAAATCTAACTTCTTTGTAAATGTTTGTTAAAATCAGAATGAAAATAAAAGTTTATTAAAATAGTTATATTTTAAATTTTAAAATTTATTTTATTATTTTTTGAGTGTGTACCATCGTCAAATCGGATCTGACAGGTACAAGAGGAGATTACCCCTCCTTCTTCTGCAGAGCATCTGGTAGATTCAAACCATGAGCCTCTGGGATTGCAGTGTAGCCTCTTGCCTCTAGGCCACCAGAGCTCCCTGAAAATAGTTATATTTTAATTTTTATAGTTATATTCTGGCCTACTTTTTCTGTACTACAAGTAATTTAAGTATTTTAAAACTTGTTCTGTAATTATTAATTTTCAACACTATATTCTTTTTGCAAATTAATAGAGGACTCAAGTGTGTTTTGTTTTTATTTTGTCTCAGTTGTGCCTTTGTTAATGTGGGTTCAGATTGTTATGACCAGGTGATTTAGCATTTGCCGAGTCTGCAAGTGCCTAGAAGATGAAAGCATTGAGAAACAAGATCTGTAGAAGATGAAAAGTTGTAGTGAAAGGTGTGATTGCTGTGGACATATTTAATTGGCTGTTATGAAAAATTGGCATTTAATATTCATGATGAGGCATATAAATTTCAGAGTGGAGGATTTTGAAATAAAAAGTTCCAGCTCTAGGGTGGTGGGTTTTTTTTGTTTGTTTTTGTTTTTGTTCTTTTTTTTTACAATTAAATGGAGTTTAAACCCAATTCTTCACAGGCTTGTTTTCTGGACATAATAGAATGCATGTGTTGTTTCTTTATCTATTTTGAAAGAAAAAAATTCTTCCTATTTTCTTAGAATGTGTTAAATTTCAGCATTTCTTAGGAACATTATCTTGAATGTTCACCATATTCTCTGAATGTAGCAGAATGGATAACTGTCTATTCCAGCATCTGTCTGAGCTTCACTTACTGGTATCTGGAGGCGTAGATTTTATATTACAAGTAATGTAAACAGATACAGATGCACAGACATGCTCATGAAAATGCGTACAGTATTAGTAAAGGAATTAATGCCTCTAGTGCTTATAATGCCCTGCAGTTTTGCAGTTAATTATTTATTGCTAACATGCATCAAATGACGAATTCACTAAGTAGCTAACTTGTACTCAGGATTGGACAAAATGCTGGCAATAGATAGTCAAGTAGATTACAGCCCATACTCTGGAGAAGACTATTAATATTCTTAAGGATTTTAAGATAATTTTCAGCCTCATATGCAGCCTTCTCTCGTGAGATTTACTACCTCTGAAAACCCACTAGAGGGAGAGCTGTGGGTCGGTTCCAAGGTACAGTACAGTTCTGACATTAATGGTAGTCAACAACATCATGCTATTTTTTTTTAGTTAATTTTTCATTTTAATTATGATTTTAACAAAAGTTTACAGAAAAGTTAGATTTTCATTTATTCTCTTTATTCATTCTTTTGAACTTGCCTTGCCCTTTCCTTTTTTTTTTTTAATTTATTTTATATTTCTCTCTGATGGCCTAGTGGTAACCTAGCCACGCTGCAATCCTAAAGGCACATGGTTCAAATCCACGCACTAGTTGCTCCATGGGACGATGGACAGTCTCCTCCCATATGACTAATTGCCTCTGAAAACCCACTGGAGGGTCTGTGAGGTGTCAGTTTTAACTTGATGGTACACAACAACACTCTTCATCTCAGGAAGTTCTTTTTCTTCATTGTTCCCTAAGAGCATTCTAACCTTAAAGCTGCCTTAGTAAATGATTTTTATTACATCTTCACACAGCACACTATAACACATACTTCCCATTTAACAGATTCAACAACCAAAACTTGTAGATAATGTGTCAGAGCCCACAGTTAGTAAATAGCAGCCCTGCTGAGCTTTAAAGTAGATCTAATTGCAAATCTTACAGTCATGTAATCACTTCACCCTGCAGTTTTTATTTTGTTTGCCAGGTTTACTGTGACCTAAGAGACACAAAAATAGCTTTTCATTACCTTATGTTTTGTGTCATTCATTGGTTCTTGAAATTGTGTGAAGAGAACTTTAAGATACTTGCTTGCTGGTGTATTGAATTCATATTTCTTTTGATTGTGTGGATTCATGACTTGTTAATTCATTATATCACTCAAGGAAATGGTTTATTTAATAATAGAGAATACTCAATGCATAATCCTTTTCAACTGAAGGAACAGAGACATAAGCATATGCATTTAAAATAAGCTGTTAGGTGTAATTGTATCAATAGGTTTAGGGTATTTATTAAAAGAACCTCAAAGGAAAGATTCATGTCCGAAAAGCCTTACTGAAGCAGATGTAACTCAATCAAGTGTTATGAATTAATTGGAGCTATCCAGATTATGAGGGAAAGGGCAAGTGAAATTCATTCTAGAAAAAAGGAAAAGCAATAAGAAACACTGTTGGTTTGGGAAATTACAAAAGGCTAAGGATCCTTTATTGGAAAGCAGAGCAGAGATTGTGAGGTTGACAAAGGATAGGGATAAGTCTTGTTCTGTTGGACGTCTAGGGTATCTGTGGGTAGAAGCAAACTCAATGGTACCTAACAACAGCAACAACGAGGCACAGGGCTGGGAGAGCAAGATTTGGGGTTGAAGAAGACAAGGTTAGGTCAGTGAAAATCAGATATGAAATAGAGGCTTAGTCATCATTCTATAGGCTTGTATGGAAAGGAGTATGTTGTAGATCACAGGCATGATTAAAATTGAAAAAAAATCTACTTTCTGCCTATTTTGCACAGATATACATCTAACAGAAATGAACACAAGTGTGTGGTGAGAATGGTTAAGGTTGTGTTTCATGTCGGTGAGCCTATGATTCTCAGAGGCTTGATGGGCTTGTCATGGTTGAGTTTGGTCGCTACATTTATGTAATTATGAAGTTTGTTATTTTCTATTTTGTGATCTGATATGGTCATCTCCAGTACTCCACATTGCTGATATTCGCAAACAACCTAGAGTTTGGAACCAAACCATGTCTATAAATTAGGAGTGAAGGTGTATGGTTTTATTATTCATTAGGAATGTGTTAATTTTCTGTACTTCATGTCTATATAATACTATCCTAAATACTAATCTTCACATGGATCAAAGTTAAAGGAAGGAAAAAGTGCACTTGATGATTAGTTTCTTTTCCTGTTAAGGAAAGACATCTAAATTTTTCTACTTGAGATCCATCTGGTAAGTTGGGAATGAAATAATTTTTAAATTTGTATAAGTTACTATGCAAATTTTCTTTCCGGATAGCTTCTTAGAAATGATATATTCCTCATGAAATGTATAATTATTCCTACTCAGGTTTCTTATATTGCTTTTTTCCCCTCTAGCACTTTAAACTTAGATTGTATACACTTACAGCTGAATCAATTTTTTTTCTAATTAGATACCTTTTCTCTTCTCTTAAATTTTCTTTTATTCTGTTTCTAGGGACTCTAATATCTTTGTTTAAAACCAAAACGTCTTTTTTTTTAAAAAAAAAACCCTTCACTTTGCATTGTTTACAGTGACTCATTACTACTTACTTATTACATATTTATCGTCCTGGGTCATATTTTAGAGGAACAAAATGGAGGCATGAAGACAGATTTCCTTTACTTCCAAAATATGTGAATAAGTGGATGAAATGGTTTTACGTTTACAGTACCAAGTTCTTATAAATTAAAAAAAAAATTATAGAAAAGTGCTTACAATGAAAATAAGTAGAATATTATCTATTGTGTGTCTAATTTTTACTCCATGCTTTGCTTCATTAAGAAGTCAGAAAGAGAGGAAAGATTAAAAGATTGAAATGTATCTCTTATCCTGGACTCTATCTCCAATTTTGAGTGTTCTGAAATTATTTAACTTCTCAGGTCTATTGTGTCCTTCCCTGCGTGTGAAAAGTGGCGCGCTCTCACGTGTTGGAAACTATTCATAGCTGACTGACCGTCGCTTCATTGAGTTTCCAAGGCTGTAAGTTGCATGGATGGAGAGTGCCCATTTTTCTCCCACAGAGCTGCTGATGGATTCTAACTGCTGGAGAGGTCTTTGGATTAGCAACACAGCTCTCTAGGGACTAAGACACCAGTGTGTTCTCCAAGGAGAACTGGGTATTCATTAACAGTCTTTTAGGTCTGATCACTCAGGATCTGGTATTAACCTACAGCCATTTCAGGTAACAGTGTTATGCATAGGACATTGTCCATCATATCATTTTCTTTTTAATCTAGCGAGTTAAAATTTATGTGAATTTTCAGTGTATGGAACTACGAATTTTAACAAATGTCATCCATGTAGCATGTGAAACCATCAGTTTCCCCATGTCCCACAGAGGCAGTCAACACCTCTGGGGATAACAAATCAGATAATGGCTGGTGATTGTCATGCGCTTCACATGAACAGGATCTTATTGTGTGCACTTTAAAAACACACAAACGGTTTATTGTACTTTATGTGCAAGTTTACATTGTTGTTGCAATTTGTCTTTTGATTTCCTGACTGCTGGTGCCATGAGGGTTGATTTTAGATCTGAGCAAGATGAAATTGCACCTTTAAAAAAAATAATTAAAATTAACTTTAATTTGTTTTCTCATCAGTAATTCATATACACATTGCCCTGTGACATTGCTTGCAAGCCCCACAATGCATCATCACTCTCCTACTTCTCTCTGAGTTCCCCTCTCCATCCATCCCTGACCCTCCCTGCTTTCTTATCTTTAGTTTTGGGCACTTATCGTCTGTATAGTTGATTGTTCCAAGAGGCACATTCTTATTGAGGAATATTGTTTATTTTAGAGGCCCCTCTGTTTGGAATGGAAGGTGGCCTTTGGAAATGTTCAGGTTAGAAGTCTTACATGGTAGCTCCCAGAATTCCTCCAGTCTCTTTCAGATCAGTTAATTTGGCCTTTTTTGAAAGTTTTAATTTTGTACTACATTTTGCCCATTCTAACTGATGCTTTCAAGGGCACTCTTTTGTATTTCATTTCATTTGTTTACCACAATGTTGTTGAGATTCAGCCATGTTGTCGCATGTATCATTGTTCATTTCTTATTCTTGTTGGCCGGTATTCCATTGCTAAACAGACAGCATGTTCTTTATGCATTTCTCAGTGATGGTATTTGTTTCTAGTTTAGGACTATTAAGAATACTCTTGTGATGTACTTTTATGTACACTTCTGTTTTGTGAACTTATATTGTCATTCTTATTAAGTAGAAATATTAAAATAAAAGTATATGCTTGCTTTATAAGAAATATACAAAGAGGTGGTACTGTTTTATATCCATAGCAACAAAGTAAGTGAATTCCAGTTGCTCAGCATTCTTACTAGTATTGTAATTTTTTTAAGAAAAAAAATTAACATTATGTTTTTATGTGTGTAAATGTATCACTTAGAAATCCATCTTTCTCCCACAGAACAAATAGTGGTTTTGAACCGTCTGACTTGGAGTTACTAGCACACCTATTTACTACTTGGCCATGAGAACTCATTGTTGTTGTTGTTAAGTGCCGTCGAGTCGGAAACCATGCATAGCGACCCTATGAATGAAAGTCCTCAACACTTGTGTGACTTTCATCCTCTCTCCAGGTTCATAGGGTTTCCAGAGGCAAGCTATTACAGAAGTGGATGCCATTCCTGCCTCCAACCTTGTTTTAATCAGGGAGCTCCACCAAACACTCTCCGCAGTGGGTAACTATTATTGCATTTGACACATTGGTGTCACAGTGTTCAGCTTCACAGCAACCACGAGTTACCTCTGTATGGCAAGTGGACACACCCGGTCTATAGGACCTAGAAGAATGATCAAAAACAATTAAAAAACAGGCTTGAGGGTCCTATAGTATTTTATCATTCCGGCACACCCAAATGCTAGCAAACTCTGAGCCAGAGACCCCCAATTCATCTGGCTTCACTGCTCTACTCACACCACTTGGGGCAAAAAAGAAAGTCACAAATGCCCCGAACGCTCCATACTTACCTCTCTTCAGACGCAAGAGGCCGCATCCAGCTGACACTGACATTCACAAGGCAGGCATGGCCAGACATTTCAGTATTTTACCATTACTGCACACCCAAATGCTGGCGAATTCTGGGCCAGAGACCCCCAATTCATCTAAAACAATTCCATGCTAAGCATAATGTGGTGTTAGGCACTCTTGACTTGGAACCAACTTGTGGCTGATGCTCCAGTAGGTTTTCAGGGCCTATAGATCATACAGGAGGAAATTGGCCACCTTTCTCTTATGGAGCCACTGGTGGAATTGAATTGTAAACCTTTAGGTTGGCACCACAACTCCTTAGCAGTAGGCTACCAGAGTTGTCTACAACCATAATACTCAAAATTGCACAGTTTGGGTGGTGGTTGTTATATGCTTTGAGTCAAAACTGACTCTGAGCTGATCCTCCAGCTGGTTTTCAAAGGCTGACAATCATGTGGGAGGAAATTGTCCATCTTTCTCCCCTGGAGCATCTGGTGAATTCGAACCACCTGTCTTTTGATTGGCAATTCAACTCCTAACACTAAGTCACCAGAGCTCCCTAGACTATATAATACAACTTAAAGATGTAAAAACTAGCATATTTACTTTATATTTTATCATTTTAATAACATTTAATCACTCTGTTTAAGCACCTTTAGTTTTTATCATAGATGTACACATATAGATTTGTGTGTAATAATAACATATTTACTTGAAAGTTTTATATGCTTATTTCAGTGTTATAATTTCTTTTCTTTCATAAATGTCCATATCTCCTAAAAGTCAAGCTTTATCACTGCTAAGAGCTGGAAATATTTCTATTGTTTGTTGATCATGAGATTCCATCATTTAAATTCATTCCATGAATTTTATGTTTTAAAAATTTGGGGTTTGAAATACTGCCAATTCAATGGTGAATTTTATTGTGTGAAAGTGTTCACTCCCTGTATCTATTTAGGGATGATAACTATACCTCTTACAACATTAGATATTTTTTAACCAGTGCTTCTACTTGTTTATTTCGACTCTGGGGTTAATATTCTGCATCCCAGCTAGTGTTTTGTAAACACAAAAGGACAATTCTTTTAATGTTAATAGAAAAGTTAGGTAGTGAGGTAGTTGACTAACTGTAGAATCAAAACTCCTTACCTAACTTTCAGATTAATACGTTCATCTTCTTTTTCAGTACATGCCTGTGGATCTTTATGTACTGTTGCCTTTAGAGATAACAAATTTTCAAAGAGTTAGAAAGCAGTAAAATACATTTAACACGAAATCTTTCCTGAGCATCATTTAATCTTTCTCTGATGCAGAAAGCACTTTATAATTTTATAGCTTCACCACCTCATTATTGTGAATGCCAGTTATTCTGTTGGCTAGAAATGAAAGTGATGGTGAATCAAAAGTATGTGTTAATAGAATGGTAGCTATAGAGGGTAATGATTGTTTACCCAGATATCTTTATTGTGTAGTGTGTGTGTGTGTGTGTGTGTGTGTGTGTGTGTGTGTATTTCTTCTGCATTTTCCCTTCACCTAGGCTTTTCCCACTACCCTTTCTACTCTTTCTGAATATATACATCACTCCTCAGTTTTCTTAACAAAAAGGCAATTTCAGGCTTTCTCCATGTGAAAACCATGACAAAGTGATTTTATAGCTCGTTCTGGAAGTGACTAAACTTGACAACAATTGTATTATATGACAACCTCTGCTTTCATGTCCCCAGCCTACTTTTATATGATCTCTCTCTCTTTCTCTTTTTTTTCTTCCTTAAAGAAGAATAGTTTCATATCTCCACATTGGCTGAAGACAAATCCCTTTCCCAGGAATACATTTAAATAGAGGAGAGCATGCTTGTTTAAGTCACCAGAGCCTTAACACCTTTACTCTATAATACTCAATTTCTCACCAAGAACATGAAGTGGAGCGCGTGTGGGCGCACGCGCGCACGCGTGAGTGTTTCTGTCTGTGGTTGTGTTCATAAGGGTTGGAGAAGAATTAGTATTACGGAACTAAACCAGATTAAGGGGGAATGTGAATTAGATTTGGTAACAGATGGTGCTGTGGAAATTAAAGGTTCTTTGCGAATAGAAGCGACAGCAGCTCGCCTCTGTCTTTCCTGCTCGAGCACTTGATAGACGGGTATAAATCACAACAATCCTGTCTTGACAGCCAATTTTGTGAATTTGATCTGGTTAAAGACATGGCTTTCCTGCTCCACTCTCTGAAACCTGCTTCTGTTTTATTTTTCTGCCGCACCTTGTCATATTTAGAAAAGCAGACTCACCTGTCTCCCCTTAATGAATTTTTTCTTAATTACAGTTTTAGCTCTTTAGTGTTAATTACTTTTCCATTTAGCCTGAATTTTGCAATATCTCTGAGGGATTTTTTTCCCTTTTTTTTTCTCTCATCCTTTTGACTCACGCATATGCTTTTGCTTTCCCCTTTCCCTACAGTTTCTTCCCATTGACAGAAGTTGTTAGAACCTCTGTTTGAGAGTTCTAATGATCAGAACCATTTTTTAAAGGAGATGTTCATGTGCTACAGTGAAGTTGTTGAATCAGAAGTGTTTTAAAATGTGCTAGAAAAGAACAAACAGGTCCTGGAGAGAGTACAGTCGGAATGTTCTTTGGAGGCAAGAATGATGAGGCTTTGCCTCACATACTTTGGTCATGTTGTTTGGAAATGCTATTCCTTGGAGAGGCAAATGATGCTGAGAAGGGTGGAGGGTCAGAGAAGGAGAAGACGACCCTCAACCAGGTGGATTGACGCAGAGACTGCTGCAATAGGCTCTTGTGTGTCAGGAAGTGTGAGCATGGCACAGAATAGGACAGGGTTCAGATCTTTCGTTTGTAGTGTCACTATGAATCGCACTCAACAACACCTAACAACAAGAAACAATTACCCAAAATAGCAATTATTTCAGTGAAATTTTCTCAAAAGATGAGTTGCCACACCTTTTGGAGGCTAGTAAATCCTGTGAGGACACCAGCTCCACCAGCTAAAGATAAAGAAAGAGATGTGGCCACAAAATGGCAAGGCCAATTTGTGTCTGTGCTGACCTTGTGATGATCCTAGAAACCTGAGTGAAAATGCAGGAGCGAGATGCTGAACTTCCAAGCGGGAGACTAGAAATACTGGTTAGATTGCGGGTGCCCATCACACCCAGGCCTTGGGGTTTGAGAAACCCAGGACACAGGCACTGAGCTCATCTTTTACAAGCCCACCACAGCCTTGGGGTTCATGTAGTACCAAGGAAAAGAAAATAGGAGAAAGGGGGGATAAAATCACTCCAAGAAATACGAAGAGAAGATTCTTTGAGTGAGCAACTAACAGTTGGTAGAAATGAAGCTTCCTACTGGCAGTCAAATCAAATGTAGTAACAACTCAACGGCTCCCTGCTGCTTGCTGACAGCGTGGTGTCACACACTGGGACAAACATTCACTTAAACACTGATTGCAGGGAATTGCCCTTTCTGCCAGCGCCTCCTACCACAACATAATGAGCAAAAGAAGCATTTCTGAGAGCAGCCCAGAGCCCTCGTTCCCCATTTCCCTTCCCTTCCATTCCCTAGAATGACCACTGCACTGTTCTTCCTTTTGGGGTCCACAGGAAATGGTGCTTTCTTTTCACCATTTATGTCACGAGTTTGGGTAATCATTGCTTCTCCTGAATATGTGAACACACGCGCACGCTTCTACACACACACACACACACACACACACACACACGCGCCACCATCATGACTGAGCTTAGTAGTAATTAAGACAATGAAAACTGGGCCAAAAAATAGCCCTTGCTCTCATCTGAGGTCTCATGGGAGTTACAGGCCAATGTGCATGTTATTTGAATGGAATATTTTTTATAAGTATAAAATGAGCAGAAGTTAACCTTAGGAAGCACAGTGGTATCAGAGGGAGGCTTCTCTGCACTAGAGCCCAGGCCTCCTGCTCTCTCATCAGAGACTGTGTGAAGACAGGGTTTTCAGGGGGGAAGGAGAAGGGAAGGCACTGAAGCAAGCTATGGAACCTGGACTGTAGCACTTTTCACACTTTTTCAGAGTGGTAAATAAGATGAAGGAATTGTTCTCAGCATGTTTATGTTTGGACCTGTGAGTATGACAAACTAGTAGCAGATCTCTGATGGCTTCTGTTGGCCCCACCAGATGCCGTATCACTGCTGCTTAATCCCTTTTTACAGCCCCACCATGCTGCAGAGCAAATCTTTAGTCATTGCCATGGCCTGAAATTAAGTGTATATGTGTGTGATTTCCCTTTGACTCTTGAATTGTGGCCGACGTGTTTTAGATTCCTTGTCTCCTCACAAATCAGTCTCTGCAATGTCTTAGAAGAGGACAGAAGAAGACTTCTAATGACTGCTAACTAGCCAATTTCCTCTTCTTTTTGATCCCTCTCTCGGCTCTGCTTCAGCTGGGCAACACCTGATACCAAGAACCTACTGTAACATCTATTCTCACACGTCACCTCGGACCCGCTGTATTTGCATCCAGATGTTAGCTCCTGCAGACTAAGCTATTAAATTAAAGATATAGAGTTTAACAGCTGTCTAGCAGGAAAGGTAGTGGTTTATTAGCTCTGATTTTACTGCACACCTTCCTTTAATACAAAACTTTACATAGGGACCTGAAACAATTTTATTTCTACAGTGATTCCATCTCAGCATTGCCATTTTACTCACACTGTAATCCTTCCAATTACAGAGCATGTTTTAAAGTTGTACTTCAAGTGAACGGACCCATCTCTATGGAGGCAGCTGGTTTACTGGTACTGGTAATTGCTTTTATAAAACACTTGTTTAAGGAAGCTCTGGTGGCCTAGGGGCAAGAAGCTGCACTGCAACCCTGAAGGCACACAGTTCAAATCCACCAGCTGGTCTGCTGGAGAAGGAGGGGAAATCTCCTCCTGTACCAGTCACATCCAATTTGACGGTACACACATACAAATAATAAAATAAAAAATAAAATTTAAAAAACCTTAATAAAAAACAAAACAAAAACCACTTATTTAATGAGTTAAAGGGTGACATCCATCTCATACTCTCAGCATCCCACCTCAATTTCAGTGTAGCAAAAAGAAAAAGAACAGAAAAGGACGATTCAGCCAGCCTGAGCTTTCATTAACCTGGATTTATTTGTGAAGGATATTACTATGTAAAACTTCTATATTTCATGGTCGTTTATAAGATCAGGGCATAGACTTGCTATGATTGCTTACCTATGTCTCTTCTCGTCAGAGGCTGTGAAAAAGTCTTCATTTAGCTGCCAGTCCCCTCCTGTTGTGTTGGCTTCTTCAGTTCCTTAAGAAGAGAAGTGCTTCTTGACTGCTTGAAAATGGAATTGTCTGAACACAAGAAAACTTTATTGATCCATATTTCTGTTTGAAAGATCCGAGATTTGTAGAAGTAGGAGACGATTTCTTTTCTCAAGGAAGCATACTGCAGAGGAGCTCTGTTCCTGGCATAGTAAATCTCAAAATGGATAAATGTTACGTACGGCACATATAGTAGTAGGCTTCGTTTTGATGATTTATCTTAGCATTTTCTTATTCTATGCTCACCTCTCTTTCCAGTGACGACCCCTGAGCCATTTCACACTACCCTGGGGAAGGTGTCCTGATCACTTGGAAATTGGGCTATTCAGTGACTTGACTCTAGGGGACACTATTATTGCCCTTAGGGTTTGGTTTGGGTTTTTTTGGTTTTTTGTTGTTTTTAATTCCCAAAAGAGTAACTTCTGTAAGGTCGGGAATTTTCTTGGGAATGGAAGATAAAATGTGTGTTTTGCTATCTGTTGTGCCTTTGAATTTCTGACAAGGTGATTCAGGAGATGCTCTTTGAGAAAGTATAGTCATGTAGTCAGTGGTTCTGAGAATATAGTTAATTAAGTTGCATTAGGGCAAATATACACACTTGCTAAAACACTTAATTTGCCTCAATAATATTGATTACATGGCAGAAGTTTGTTTAAACTAAATGGTATTTTTCCCCCTACTGTTACAGTCCTTGAGTGCAATCTGTTTAATAGCTAATAGCTATCATCAGTTAAATATCATGTTAGTTATAAAGTAATGTCATAAGAATTGATTTGGACTTGGCAGAGGAAGGGAGTAGCGCTCCCTTCAAAGCTGATGGAGATGATTAGTCAAGAGTTTTGAGCAGAATCATGGTCCACATAAACTGTTTATATTTTATAGACTTATAGCTACTCTATATTACATGAGTGTCCATTATATTAAAGAAAAGCTTAGACAGTTAATTATGCAAAACATCATGTATGCAATTACCCAGCATTATTATGCATTTAACAGTTTTATTGATTTGCCAGTAGCTCAGTTACTGTATTTAGAGCTATAAACAAGGATGCTCACCTCCAGACTGAAATAGGTCCAAGGAAACAAGCTAAGGATAAATTACACTTGCTAACTGCTCTGCGTCAGATCGAATCCTTAAATATAGAAACTGTCAACAATCGTAATGTGCAACACGTTGTGATATCACAGGATCATTTCTTTTCCCATTAATAAAGTTTATCAACCAGGAAGCAGAAGAAATCCCCTGGCAATACAAATTGAAGCAACTGCAATCTCCTACAGCTAAAATAGTCTCGGAGAAGTTAACAAGGGTCTCAACAGTGGCCTCTGACTTGGCATGGCAGTAGCAAAGTAGACTGCCACTACTTACCACATACATCCTTACAATATACCTAGTACTTGTTAAACAGACAATGCACTATTATTAGCACAAATATTGCCCTCTTTCTGGGCCTTCATTGCTGGCAGTGAATATTGCCCATTCTCTCGTCTTTATTTTAGAATTTGTTAAGAGTAGGGTCATGAGATTTGGTAGGTTGAGTAATCAACCATCCTTGTTTGCCTAGGCCTGAAGGATTTATCCTATGTTATGGATGGGACTTTCAATGCCCAAACCAGGGTGTTTAATCACCCTAATGTCAGAGCAAACTTGAATAGGAAGGAATTCTTAACTTGCAAAAACTCATTGCCATAGATTTGAAACGAACTTATCCTGAACCTCCAGCAAATTTCCAAAGGCTGTATATTGCAAGACAGAAGATTGCTCATCTTTTTCTCACAGAGCCTTGGAGGGATTTGAGCCAACAGAGAGGCTCAGCCTTTGGGCTAACAGCAACTTCCAATGGACCACATCATCAGGTTATTGACTTCTAGGACCTCCAGCACAGGCAGACTTGCAGCAAGGCACTTTGTGGTCATAGTTCAGCAATTGGACTGAAGTTTTGATCTTAGAGTGCTTACCTTCCAGTGACTTGGCAGAAATAACTGAATCTCTCATTTATTTCCCTTATATTTCCTGTTTGGAAATGGGCAGACTTTATACAGGATTGGGGTCTTTGGGCTTGAAAAGGGGCACTGATAAATTCTTGAGGGCACAGCTTCCTTATCTCCAAGCACTTAGCTTCATCTCTTATCAGTAACTAAAGTGCCAGATTTGAGGGTCGCTGTTTGCTTACTCTTGATAGAATAAGTTGGAAAAAGTATTTTGGAATAAATGTACTGTTTGTTCAAAGAATTGAGAAGAATAACAACTCGCAAGTCTTTGTGATCCTGTTATATGGATTCCATTAATTTCCCTTAGTATTTATTAAAGAAGGTCTGCAATTATACATACATGTATATGCCTATGTGTGCATATGTGTCTTAATCTTTCTGAACATAAGGGGCAGGATCTACAATTCTTCTTTACAGTTAATAATTTGCTTCTGTTCAGTTAACCAGGCAGACCTTAAGATATTTCTTATTAAAAGAAAAAATCCTTTCTCTTCCTTCCCCAACTAAGCCAGTGTACCTTAATGCAATGATGATATGTTAGACCCAGCAGTTGTCAAAGCATCGTATTACTGTGATGCCGTAATGACACCCTGTCTCTGTAAAGTAGTCATGTTTTCTCAAATCACACGTTGCACCGTTGATTTCTGACATGACACTTCATTCGGTTGCTTTCCCTTTTTTCACAATCACCATTCTCTGACAATGGCAGCTGGTGCCCATTTTGTTACTAAGTGATTCACATTTTGCCACTTTAGGAGAATGCAATTAGTTGAAGCAGGGGAAGCAAAAAAAGCTCCTTGTAAAGTAGCTTGCTTAGAGTTGTAACTCAGGCTGCACTGGAGCCATGAGGTCAGAGACTGAACCCTGTGTCATGAGGAAACTGCAAGCAGAATTGGGGACTTTCTTGCAAATGCGTTATTTTAAACAAAACCAAACATTAAAGGCTAGTGGAAACTTCTGTTTTCTAACAAACAAACTTTGATTCTGATTGATGAATTTGAAAGGCGGAAAAAAACCAACCAGTTCTAGACTTGGTTATTCATGGTTAACTCTTTAATGACTTTCAGAGGTTGTAAATCCCATGGGAGGAAATTGCCTATATTTCTCCCTTGGAGCAGCTAGGGGACCTGAACCATATGCCTTTGGGTTGACAGCACAACTTTTTGCCACTTGGCCACCAGAGGTTCACCCCACCTGGGTGTTATTCTTGTTCAGAAAGGTAGTGATTAGATCATGGGTTTGGGTAAGCTCTCCTTTCTAATACAGAAATATGATTTGCTCAGAGGAACTGGGGTCAATACTTAACCTCTCTGTGTTTGTAGACACACATAATTTTTGCTTCAGTGTCCTTAGGAAAAATTTTAGATATTCATTCACAAAGCCTTTGAACTATATAGTGATGATGGCACATTTTCAGGCCTTTATGGATGTTTTTGTTAAGTGCCGTTGAGTCGTAGACAACTTATAGTCTCCCTATGAACAAAAGTCCTCAACACTTGTGTGACTTACATCCTTTCTACAGGTTCATAGGGTTTCCGGAGGCAAGCTATTGTGGAAGTGGATGCCACTCCTGCTTCCAAGCTTGTTTTAATCGGGGAGCTCCACCAAACACTGTCCACCATGGGTAACCATTCTCGCATTTGACTCATCAGTGTCACAGTGTTT